>NC_056738.1:342672405-342934905 GCF_019279795.1 Protopterus annectens | reverse complement strand
TTTCAAAACCCTTCCCCCCCAACCCCCGGAAAAACTGAAAACTCAAACAAAGTTTAGCCAAATGGACCCCACCATGGGTTTTAAAAGAGTAGTCTCCCAAAAAACCCCTTTTTAAAAGGCACAACCGAAAATGTTCCCCAAAAGTAAGACCCTTTCCAAAAACCAATCTGGGGTTTAAAATAAAAAAATCACAAACTTTGGGGAAAAACCCCTTTAAAAAAATTGGGGGCCCATGGCGTCCCAAAAACCCCCTTTTCCCCCAAAGACCAGACCCCGGACAATTTAGAACCGGCACCAGGGTTTTTTTACCCCAAAATAAGGAACCAAAACCCCCTTTGGGGAAAGGCACAATTTCCCCCCAAACCCCAAAAACCTTTTTTTAACCAAAAAGAAAGGGGGCAAAAGCTGGGTAAACCATCCCCAACCAAAAAAATTAAAATTTAAAAACCCATCCCCTTTTAAATGGGTCTACCCCCACCAAAGTTGGTAAAAGACCTTGGGGGGGACAGAGTTTCCCCCCCGGGAAAAACCTGAAAAGTCCCGGGGAACCCCTTTTAAGGCCTAAAATTTTTCCCTTCCCAAAAAAGATTGGTTTTTCCAAATTTTAACCCAAAATTGGGGTAAAAGCCATTCCCCCTAAATGAAAGCCGAAATACCAAAAAATAGGGGTAAACATACAACAAAATTAAAACCCCTTTCCCCGGAATTTGAAAATCCTAAAATTTAAAAAAATGCAAAATTTCCCCGTTTGACCCCTACTAAATAAGTTGATTTACCTTTTATATCACGCATCCCCCCGGGGGAATTTAAAAATCGGTCCCGGGGCTTCCCTTTTTCCTACTCACCAGGGTATAAATTTGAGGGGATTCAAAAATTTTTTTAAAAAGGGTGCAAAATGGTCAGTAATTGAAAAAAATTTTTTCACCCCAAAAACCCCACCAAACCCCATGGGGTTTTCTTTTCCGAGGTGGGGGATTTAAAAGGGGTTTCCCCACTCCCAAACAGGGGCCCCCCGCATTACAAAAGATTTTTCCCAAAAAAAACCCCCCCTTTTCATCTTTAAAATTGAGTACCCTTTTTGGGGAAAAAAAAATAAATGGGGGGAAGGGTCAAAAGGGTTTCCCCCAAAAGGCCCTGCCAGTCAAAAACTTGTTTAAAAAAAGAAATTGGGGTTTTAAAGGGTTTGAACTAAAAGCTTCAAAATTCTTTTGGAAATTAAATTAAGTTATGCCCGTGAGTCCAAAACCCTTGGTTTTCCTGAAGGGGGTTGTTGCTTCCTTTGGAAAGGGTTTGGTGTTTTTCCTGAGGTGCAAAAAAAAGATCCCGGATTTTTTGTTTTCTTTCCCAGTTTTTCCCAAAAATTAAAAAAGTTTTTAATAAAATAATTCCTTTGTTCTTTTTTGGATTTGGGAAAAAGGTGGGAAGTGGAGGTTTGATTTAAAAAACACTAAAACCACCTTAGGATAAAAGGAAGGTTAGGAGGAGAAATTTTTAGAAAATGGGGAAAGGGTTACTGAAGGCCGCAGCTCTGAAAACTTTCTAGGAAAAGGGGTTAGGGGAAGGGGGCGCTTTCCATTTATTTCCCCCGTTCCCCCGAGGGAACTGTTAAAGGGGGTGGGTAAGTTTCCAAACAAATGGGTATGTGGTTAGGGGTTTCCCCCTTTAAAATTTTTTTTGAAATTTCCTTTGAAGTGGTTTGGAAAAAAGGGTAGGTTTTTTTCCAAAAAAAAACCCGGTTTTGGGAGAAATCCTTTTGTTTGGGGAAATTGGGGAAATTTGTAGAATTTAATTAGGGTGAAGGGGTTTTGGTTTGCTTGGTAGGGGCCCCCTTTTCCTTTTTGGTAGGCCTTCCTGGTTTTTTGGGGCCCCCCTTCCCGAAAAACTTTTAAACTTTGGGGAAGGGGGAACTGGCCCTTGGGAGTTGGTGGTTTTCCTGCCCCAATTTTTTAGGTTTTGGGGTGGGGTATTTTGGGGCTTGTACATGGGAAATTTTGGAAAAAAAGGGGGGCCTTTTTTAAATCCTTAATTGTTCTGGGGATTGGGGCTTGGGGTTGGGTTTTTTTTTGTTCCCGGGAAACCCCTTTGTGGGGACCCCTTTTGGGGGCCCTTTCTTGGGTTTTCCCTTTTGAAAAAGGTCGGTTTAATTTCCAAACTTAGGTTTTTTGCCTTTAAAATTTTTTTTAGCTGAATGTTTTGGGGCCCCCGGGGGAAACAGGTCATTTCTGGGGGGCCCCCCTTTTGATTTTATTCTCCTTTTGACCAGCCCTTTTTGGGGAAAATGAGGGTTCTGGGTTTTCCAATTGGGTCTTTTTCCCTTTTTGGAATGGTTGTAAAAGAGCCATTTGGGTCAAATTTTTCGGGGCTTTGGAATTTTTTATTTTTGTTTATGTTTCCAATTTTGGGTTGTCCGCCATTTTTTTTTTGGAGGGGTAGGTTTTTTTTGAACGTTCCCAAAACATTTGTTTAAAAGAGATTTTTTGGAAAGTCCCTTCTTTGGTTTGCAGGGCCATATGGGTTTTTAACGCAAGGTTCTGGGCCATGGGCCCAAGTCCGAGATTGTTGGGGGCCCCATAAAAATTTTTTCCTTTGCTGGGGGGAATGAAAAGGTACCCTTTTTAGGTCACCGTACCACCATGTCCTGGAAAGGAGGGGAAAGAGGTACATTTAATTGGTTTTGGAAAGGTCATTGCTTGTCTGCATAGAGGGTAGGAGTGTGTACCCCCTTCTTTGTTTATGTACCACATTACTGTGGTGTTGTCCGTCCTTATTGTAAGTTGTCCTGGATGTAATAGGTTCTTGAAGGCTGTCAGAGCATTCTGTACAGCTAGAATCTCTTTTTGATTGAAGTGCAGATTCCTTCGATCTGCAGTCCATACGCCTTGAACGCACTGTCCTGCCATGTGTGCCCCCCAGGCGTAGTCCGATGCATCTGTTGTCATAGTTTGCCTGGCTGGGGGCAAGGTGAAAGGCTGACCCTTGTTGAGGTGACATGCCTGTGACCACCATAGAAACTCCTGTTGTAGGCAGGGAATGAGAGATATCAGTGTCCAAGCTGTGGCTGTGTTGAGACTATACGCTTTTTAGGTACCACTGTAATTTCCTCATATGCAGCTTTGCAAATATTAGTAGTATGCAAGATGCCATGAAGCCCAATGCCTGCAGAATTTTTCTTGCAGGGAGTTGTGTCTTTGTTGCCATTGTTTTGAAATACTTAGTCAGTTGTAGTTGTTTGTCTGGCGTCAAATAAGCCTTCTGGCCCGTTGTATTCAAGCTGGCACCCAGGAATGTCATATTTTGTGAGGGTATAGTTTTGATTTCTTTTCGTTTACTGTGTAACCCAGGCAACTTAGAAGATGTTTTACAAAGGCCAGATGTTGCAAGAGGATGTCCTTGCTGTCAGCTTGGATGAGGCAGTCATCCAGGTATGGGTATATTTGAATTCCTCTTTGTCTGCAGTATGCAATTACTGGTGCCAGGCATTTTGTGAAGACCCTGAGCGCAGTACATAAGCCAAAGGGCAGTGCAGAGAATTGGTAATGGGTTGAACCTGCAATGAAACGGAGGTATCTTCTGCAACTTTGTCCGATAGGGATATGCAGGTACTGAGGTCCAACGTTACTAGCCATGCTTTCTTGCTCAACATGGGAAGAAGCTGCTGTAGTGTTAGCATCTTGAATTTGGGTACTTGTAAGAAGGTGTTTAGGATTGAAAGGTCCAGAATTGGTCTCCAGGCATTGTACTTTCTGGGGACTAGAAAGAGTCTTGAGTAAAATCCTTGGCCTTGCTCTCGTGTAGTTACCAGTTGAATGGCTCTCATGTCCATGAGAGCTGTAATTTGTTTTTGTGCCTCTGCCCATTGATTTTGTGGCAGGTTTGGCATTTCTCTTTTCATTGGCAAGGTGTGGAAATGGAATCTGTATCCTTGTGAAATTATGTCTAGGACCCATTTGTCCTTTGTGACAAAGTGCCAGTTGTCTGAAAAAAGTGTGAGTTTTCCTCCCAAAGGAGCTGCCAAGAGAGTGTTGCTTGGCCAGATGAGGTGCAAGTCATTGAGTTTGCCTTCTGGTAGTTTGGGACCTGTCTTCTCCTCCCTTCTGTGTTGCAGTGCCCCTTTGTCGAGGTTTGTATTGGGCTTGTGGTTGTCCTCTGCCTCTTGGATGTCTGTATTTACCCCTCTGTGGTCTGTCAGTAGCTGGAAAGGACCAATTTTTTGTTGGCCAATTTCTGCTGAAGCGAGGGGGCTGTACCTGTAGAAAATCTTTGACTGTCTGCATAGATTTTGCCTTATCCTCCATTTTCTTTAAGACGACTTCTGCTTTAACTCCAAATAGAACATCCTGCTGTAAGGGAGCATCTAGAAGCTTTGCTTTAACATGATCAGGCAGAGTTTGTTCCTTTAACCAAGCATGCCTACGTATAACAGACCCAGTGACAGCTGCTCTGCAGGAAGCCTCCAAAGAATCAAACCCACATTGTAAAGTATGTTTGCCCACCTGTTCAGTTGCATGCAACAGATCCTGCATTTCTTTCAATTCAGACTGTTGAGGGAGTGTGCTCATTTTTTGTTTTAACTGAGACATTACAAATTGCTGATATTTTAGCATGTATAATTGGCAATTTAGTGCTCTCATAGCTAGAGTGGCTGAGGTGTAAACCTTTTTCCCCCAACCTGTCTAGTGCTCTGGAGTCCCTTTCAGAGGGTACAGGATTTTTTGCCATAGAAGCCTTAGCCCCTTTGGGACCCTGGGAGATCGTCTCTGGATCAGCAACAGGGCTTTTATAAAGGAATTTGTGGGAATCAGGCACTCTATAGTATCTGTCTGGTTTGGCTGGAGCAGGAAGCAGAGAATCTGGGTTCAAACTAGATTCTACGTAAACATCATCCACAATGTCTAAAACTGGGGGGATGGCAAGTGGTCTGTGCTGGGGGAGTAATAGAAACTCTCTGAGCCTTTTCTTTCAGTCAGGGTAGTCCTGACCTTCCCAGTGAAAATGTTCCCTCATAGTGTGTAAAGTTTCCCCAAAGGAGTAGTCTTCAGGGGGAGGGAATGGAATCCTCAGCATCAGAATCTTCATAAGGGGAAAAAGAGTAATCTTGGTCCTCAGAGGAGCCTGAGGAAATAGACACTTGTTCAGAGGAGGCATAATCTTCTTGTCTAGGCCTTTTGTCGGGTGGGGGTTGGGAACCCCTGATTAAAGAGATTAAATCTTCAGCCATTTTAAGCATCTGTTTCTTAGGCATGGGGCCTTGAACTGGAGACTGAAGTGCAGTCTTTTTAGGTTTAATAGGAGTCTTAAGCTTAGGATACGTTTTTATGGTGAGCATAGTCAGTCTGAAGACGCCTTCAGAAACCAAAGGTGTTTCTGCAGCACCGACATCTCTTTCTGCAGTGTCGTCGGTAGGGGCTAAACAAAATGGCTGCGTCGGCCTAGCACTCTCCGCCAAAGGCTCCGAAGCGGTCTCAGGTTCCAAATCTGCGGTAGTCAGGGCCTGCATCAGAGCCTCACCAGAGACCGGTCCAGCCGAGGCCTCGGAGTCTGGATTGGGTCTAGGCTGCCTGTCCTTATCCTTGCGTTTTTTGTGCATGCCGGTAGTCGGTTGCTCCAACGGCATTGTGTAGTTAAATTTTCTACCGAAGTAGTGTCGTGTGAAATCAAAGCATCTTTTTATAGTATGCTTATTAAACCTAGCACAAAAATGAAAATCAGTGATGTCGTGGTCTGGGCCTAGGCAAGGTATGCAGTAAGAATGAAAATCCTTATGCGGCATTTGCTTCCCACAAGAAATACAATTGTTAACTTTTTCTGACATTGGTCTGAGGCAAGAAAAGTTTCCCCAATGGGGTACTTAGCTTTATTGAAGACTTCGGATCTGAAATTCGACTTCGAAAATCTCAGGAGTTGGCCGACCGGCACTTGCGAACTGCTTCTGCTTCGGGCACCGCACGGCAAGAAAGACTTTAGAAAATGGCGTCGGATGCATTATATATACCCCTGGCGCACTGATGTCAGAGAAGCGACAGCAACCGACGCCGGACCAAGACTTCAGAATTCCGGCAGACTGCGGGACCGCCTGACGACAGGATAACCCAAGTGTGATGACTGCAGCAGGGTAACACGATGAACATCCCAGAGCTGTTGGACATGCTCCACTTAAAGAAATCCCAATCCCTCCGAGCTACACTCTCTAGGGACCTAAACCTTGTCACCACAATTAACAGAATATGCTGAAGGGATAGATTCCTGTCCCAGAGACTTCCCATACTCTGGAACAGACAACCTATGTCAAACAGAGCTCCTCATTAGCACTCTTCAAGGAAACTCTTGATGATTGGATGGGTAATACGAAATTCACCCCGGGGATCACTTCTGTGGCTCTGCTTAACATGGGCACAGGAAAACAATTTTCTTGGGTGGCGAAAGCCAGGGTACCTTTTTGGCTAGGCTTGTATAGGCCCTAGGGCCAATAGCATACTACCTACATATATATATATATATATATATATATATATATATATATATATATATGTATGTATGTGTGTGTGTGCATATATATATATGTGTGTGTGTGTGTTTTCGGCTTTTCCCGGTTGGCAGTCGATTTTTATGGTGCTGAGTTGCCAGCCCAACGCCCAACTTTCAGCGAAGGCACACCCACTCACGCATGTCTTTCAAAGGCCATGCGACCGCAGGGAGGACATGCAGACTCCACACAGAAAGCACTCCAGCCGTGAATCGAACAGGAGAACCTCTTGCTGTGAGGTAACAACGCTACCGCTGAACCACTGTATCTTCATACATATATATATATATATATATATATATATATATATATATATATATATATATATATACATATACACATACATACACACACACACTACAAATACCATCCTACAGTAATCCAAGAACTAACACTTGTGTACCCTCTTGCAAAAATTTGACACCATCTCTGATTTACTCAAATGTACCAAGGGGGAAAAATTTTTGCAAAACAAACATTTTAACTATGAAGTCTGTATTTAATGTCTAACCACTGTTAGGAAGAAATTTATATAAGAATACTGTGAGTACGGTTGCCACCTGTCCCGTTGTCAGCGGGACACTCACGGGTTGAGCCCTCTCATCCCGCTTCCCGCAGTCACCAAGCGTGGGACTTTAAAAGTCCCGTTTTTCCCCTTTTCCCGATCGCGAATTCAATTGCCTTGGAAAAGCCAAAAATACTTCCGGTTTTTCCACAGCAATGCGGCTATGTCACCACCCGGACCTGCAGTTAGAGGGATTCTCTGCTAGGTCCAGGTGGTAATGCAGCACAGTAATTGGCTGCAGGGATTGGAGAGGGCAGGAACTTGCTAAGAAGTGCCCCATAAAGGTCGCAGCTGTAGAGCACTAAGCTCTACAACAGTTGCGAATGAAAAAGATCTGACATTCTATTTCTCCAGCCAGCCAGGAAAGAAGCCAGCCAGCCAGCAAGGGAGCCTGCCAGCCAGCCCAGCCACTACTTAAACATCCAACTAGCCATTCCAGCAGGAAGGAAGCAAGCTATCCTAGCAATAACTGTGAATTGCATTTTGAGGCTTTAGTTATTTAAAATGGGAATAGTGTGCTTTATTTAAGTTTTTAATGTTTAGATGTAGATGGGGATGTAGTATGCAGTATTTAAATATGTGCAGTGGTTATTTTGAGATTTTTGAGTACTAGTTTAAAATGGGAATATATTGTGGTTTAATTTTTTTAATGTTTAGTGGTGGGTGCAGTACGCAGTATTTAAATCTGTGCAGTGGTTATTTTGATATTTTTGAGTAGTAGTTTTTAAAGATATAAAACCTGAATGTATATGTAATTGTTATTATTCTTGGGGGTATGATTTGGAAGCATTACTTTTAAAAGGCTGAACTGTATATAGAAGTTGTTTATTTCTGTTGGGGGGCAGTGAAATATAAATTTAGTGTGATGCACTTCTATTGTCGTAGCTTTTTCTGGGTATTGTCTGTTTGCAGATAGAAAATGTTCGAGCATAGTTTGCACTTTTTTGTATGGAAATGTGTGCAATTTAATGCTGTTTTCAGGAAGTTACGATATACTGTTTAGGTAATTTTTCCTGTTAGTTCCTGCAAGTCCATGTGTATGTGGTACAAGTCTACCTTTTGAGGGGGAATGTTAACAGTTAATGTAATTCATTTATTATTGTAGTAGGTACATGTTGCCAATTTGCCGAAGCTGTTTCAAGATTGCTTTCATTTATACTTGTAAATGTGTGCATTTAATTTATTATGCATTTTTAATAAGGTTAAAATGTACTGCCTTGCCTGTAATGTGAATATGGGTGTGTTGCTTTTACTTGGGCCTGTTTATTGCATTGCTGTGCTGGGTAAATTACTCTTAATTGCTATGTTTTGAGGTAAAAGGAGCCCATGGAGTCTGCTGTACATTGTAGTTTATATTACTTCTCTTGCAAGAAGTATTTTTAAAAGTTAAAATGTTTACGGACTTTTTTCCTGTATTTTTTTTTTGTGGATGGATGCTCAGAAGTTAATGCAATGTATTTGAGATTGTGCTAAACCATGTCGTTGTTACAGGGTAGTTTGCGTTTATAAGTAGCAAAGTTTGTATTTTGTGTTTTAGTGATGTCTTCAACATACTTGTGTACTGTTTTCATTATAATCCGATTACGACCAGTGCTGCTGTTGGGCATGTTCATTGATAGATCATTGCGCTGTGTAAATTAGTGCCATACATTTCTTTTAACTGCTGTGGTCAAATGCTAAATCAGGTCTATGATATCCACTGTGTATTCTCATTCATTTTAGTGTTTATTTGACCTTTTTCAAACTGTTTGTAATAACTCTTTTCTGCTCCATTCCTCGGTTCTTTCACATGCCAATGTTTTTCAAGCCAGTTCTTTCACACGCCAATGTTTTTCGAGCCAGTTCTTTCACATGCCAATGTTTTCCGAGCCAGTTCTTTCGCATGCCAATGTTTTTCGAGCCAGTTCTTTCGCATGCCAATGTTTTTCGAGACCGTTCTTTCATGTGCCAATGTTTTTCAAGCCAGTTCTTTCATGTGCCAATGTTTTTTGAGCCAGTTCTTTCGTGTGCCAATGTTTTTTGAGCCAGTTCTTTCGTGTGCCAATGTTTTTCAAGCCAGTTCTTTCGTGTGCCAATGTTTTTTGAGCCAGTTCTTTCATGTGCCAATGTTTTTCAAGCCAGTTCTTTCACGTGCCAATGTTTTTCGAGCCAGTTCTTTCGTGTGCCAATGTTTTTCAAGCCAGTTCTTTCGCATGCCAATGTTTTTCGAGCCAGTTCTTTCGCATGCCAATGCTTTTTGAGCCAGTTCTTTCATGTGCCAATGTTTTTTAAGCCAGTTCATTTGTGCTGTGCAGCAGTATGTTACTGCACCCTACTAACACAGTGTTGGTAAATATGTTGCATATCAGGTACGTACAGATTCAAGCATGAAGAGAGCAGCAGTTTCATCACAGTCAACCAGCAGCAAGAGAATGTGCAAGTGGCAGGACGTTTGGAAAACAGAATTTGACTGGATCGAGAGATGCAATGATGTCAAAGCATTCTGCAGGTACTGCAAGAGATAATTTCTAGTGACCCACGGTGGAAGAAATGATGTCGCATGACATGAGGCAACTGAAAAACTTAAGACTGCCAATTCTTCAAGCTAAATCCACTCACCTGATGACAAAGTGGGCAAGGAACGCAAACCTTGAGGGACCAGAACTTAGGATCATTGCAGCAGAAGCCTCTGAGGTTTTCCACGCTGTTAAGCACAATATTTCCTATAACAGCTTGGACTGTGCAGTAAAGTTGGCCAGCCAGTTGTACAGCGACTCGGACACTGCAAAGAAACTATCTTGTGGCAGAACCAAGACTGAAGCCATAGTCGAAAATGTTTTGGGACCACACTCATTGGAATGCCTCCTGCATGACCTTCAAAAACCAGGCACTTCATTTGCAATTTCATTAGATGCTTCGAACAAGGGGAACATAAAATTATTTCCCCTTGTTGTGAGGTATTTTTCTAAAGAAGGGGTGGTGAATGGCCTTTTGGACTTCTATGAAGACCCTGATGAATCGGCACAGGCTATTTCACAGCAAATTTCCAACATTATGGAAAGGCACTCCTTGCCCTGGAACAGCATTTCAGCTTATGGGGCTGATAATGCCAGTGTGAACTATGGGAAGAAATCTGGTGTGTATAGCACATTAAAAGAAAAGTGCCCATCACTCCAGAAGGCTAACTGTGTTGCCCCTATCATTCACAATGCAGCCAAAAAAGTTGCAGCACAACTACCATATGACGTGGAAGCATTTGTAATAAGACTTTTCAGACACTTCTCAGGTTCGGCCACAAGGATCAGAGACTTGAAAGACTTCTTTGAGTTTTGTGGCATGGAATTTGAGAGTCTATCAAGACATGTGCCAACAAGGTGGCTGTCACTACTCCCAGCCATTGAAAGAGTAGTGAAAAATCTCCCAGTGCTCCAGTCCTATTTCCTCTCCCAGGGAGAAGAGGAGACCTCCCGGCAGATATGGCAGTACTTTTCAGCTAATGAACATGGTGAGAATGAATTGCCTATGCTGCCCCAGTACTATTTGCACTTTCTCTGTGCTGTTCTTGTTGATTTTAATGAACATATAAGTACATTAGAAAAATCAGCACTTACTGCATGGAATATTTTTGTGTAATGGTCTCTCTGAAGCAAAAACTGCAGGCAAGAGCTGAAGGTGCTTTCTTTGGAGGGAAACTTAGGGCACTTATGAGCACATTAGAAAGCACTTCTGCTAACAAACTGAAAAGAGACTTCATTGTGTTCTTGGAGACAGCAGTGAAATACCTGGAGCAGTGGTCTGATTATACTGAAAGCATCTACTTGTTTACACTATCTAAATTATCTCTAAATGAGCCCTTTGCCTTCAGTGACTTGCTTAATGTGACCACTGCCCTAAGTCTGCAGGATGTAGATGAAGATTATCTTTTTAGGGACTACTTGGAAATTAGGCCCTCTCTCGAACAGTTATGTAACATAAGCTTGACCCCAGGAGAGAAGTGACTGAAGCTTTTCAAAGAAGGGCCTGAACTGACTACACTACATCCGGTAATTGCTAGGGTTTTATCTATACCGCCCTCAAACGCATTTGCAGAGAGAGTTTTTTCTTTGGTGAACTGTAAATGTACAGATGTGCGAAACCGATGTAGTGTGGACTTGTTAAAAGCTGAACTAATGATGTGTGTAAATTACTGGATGAAATGGTGTGACTTTTACTCAAATATTGTTTCAAATCGGGCCCTTCTTCAAGCCATAAAATCAAATTCAAAATACACTTTTTAAAAAAAGTGATTTAGTGTACTAGTGTGCAGTATAAAGTACTAGGGTGCAGTTTGTAATTTTGTGTTTTTCTTTGTTTAGCATTAATTTGCTAGGGTGCAGTATGTAGTACTAGGGTATGTAGTTTTGCATTTTTTCTTTGCTTTAGCTTTAATTGACAATAAAAAGTCTTAATTTTATACTTGGCTTGTATGTGGTATGTAGATTTTTTTTAAGTTTTCTTTCTGAATAGTAATGGTTGGTTTATGATTTTTTTAACTTTTTAAATAAACAAGTGTCTGTTTAATGAGTAGTGTGTTTTTTATTCCTTTAAAGTTTATTTATTGTTACAACTGATTAGTGTGTGTTTGCAGTAATAGTTCACTTCATTTAAATGGTTTGAGTTTTCAGTATGCTGTAATGTCACAATGTTGCATCCATAACTAATACTGCATCTCCTTTAACAACTCTGGTGATGTTGTGGTGGGGGTGTGGCCAGTGTCATGTTGGCCACACCTCTATCCTGTTGACCACACCCCCATGTCCCACTTTGCCCTTGTTAAAAGGTGGCAACCCTAACTGTGAGCCATCACAAGTCTATTAGAAATGTAAGTAAGAATATCTGATTAAGGTAAGCCAAGAACAGAGTTAACTTGTAGTAACTGCTGAAAATGTTTTTTTTGCATACAGAATAAATTAGCTTCTATTATTCTGTCTTACATTTGTGAAATTTACCAAGTTACCAATCAATCCAAGTCACATCTGAAAAGTGAAAGTGAATAGCCCCCCTGACCCAGTTACAAAATAAAGTGATTGCTGTCCTCAACCTGATGGCAAAACCAATGCACTTAGCAATCCCTTTAAAAGGGGTTTGCTTGAGTGGAGCATTACTTATTTATTTTTTTACTGAATTTGTGCACTCTTCAGGAAGGAGACAAACTGGCAGTGGATGTTGGGGGAACAGCTTTCCTCCAGGTTTCAGGCCCCATAAAGATAGAGAAATGAACACACTGATTTAAGGGCAATGTTGATGTTATTTTCAAGTAGATAGGTTGGGTATTCTTTAGTATGACCCTATCACTGGGAAAAAAACACACCTTGCCTCCCACTGACAAGGGGCTTAAAGCTCTGAAAGCTTGTCAGCACTGATGCACCTTTTTCCCAAAGTTCAGGTCACAAGGAGGTCAGATATTTAAAGGTGAAAAGAAATGTATATATCCTGTATGAAATTGCCTATCCAGCCAACGTTGGACCACAATCCTTTAGTCCACAAGATCATGATGCACAGAATAGTCTGGAACATGAACCATGGCTTTTTTAAAACCAGACTCAAATTAGAGTTCCCTGAAATAACCCAAGTACTTGCAGTGTGACTAAAAGAGGCAAAGGACACCTCTATGCCTAAACAGAGAACCTGTTCAACAAGACAGTAGTATGTAAGCAGGTTAGAAGGCTGCTGAGCCATTTCCAACATATCTGACACCACAGAAAGTGCAGCTGATGGATGAGACAATCCCACAGCAACAGTTACTATGGGGACTACCTAAACTTGAACCAGGAGGGTTTTCTGTGCTGACAGGGACCAGAGAGCCTAAAACTATACCATTCTTGGGCCATCACAGGGTTACAAGGATGAGCTTTGGTCTTCCTTCTCTGAAGTTTCACAATTAAGTGAAAAAACAGATAACAGTAAGAAAACATTTTCCTACCACAGAGTAAATACTACACCACTAACTCTTTTGCAGTTGAATGGAGCAGTAGAATCACAGCACATCATCATGTGTAGCAAAAAGATAAATTCCAGCACTGCCCCATTGCAGACCATCTGTACCAGAATGGCTTCTGAATCCTTAAGTCTTCAGGAAAGGACTGCAGGAGCAGAATGAATTTCATTATCGTTTACCCAGAATATGAACTGCTAGAACAGTGATGCCCTTGACTGGGGCCCTGCCTCCACACCTGCAATGCTTCTACAATACATGGTACAACTGCAGGCCCCCTTTTTTGCTTACATCTCACTCTATAAATTGGCTGCCAGACCAAACCATGAGTGGGGACAAAAGCAGATATCCCTCCACCACTTTTAGAACCAGGAAAACTGCACATAGCTTAAACTGGTTAATATGGGCCCCTATTCCCTTGGGGAACACCATTACCCCATTCTTTCAGCAAAACAGAGTCTCTGGAATGGCAAAGGTCTAAGACAAGGGATAGGAAGCACATTCCAACTGCAGGGGGGGGTGTACTGTGCCAGGACCTGGAAACAGTAGTCTTGACACCAGGACAAAAATCCTTTAGTGGCTGAAAAAAAATCCTGAACATTAATGTGAAACAGCCACACAACACATGCCCTGCCAACCAGGTATGCAAAAGAGAAAAAATGATGGTGGCCATGAGGCCCAGAAAAGTGGACCTGATATGGAGCCTGTACTGTGCCCTCACTCAAACTGCCAAAGCCATGGCCTCCTGATTCCCCTTGAAGGGGAAAGGATAATATCAGGTTCTGAGCAGGTCAAACCTATCTGCTGCAATGAGATCAGACATCTTCCCAGTTTGCGGTAACCCAAAGACACTGCAACCAAGGGAATGTCCACACCAGGAATGCTACCTGGGGTTTTCATATGATAGGGTCAACACGAGATAGTCAGTCACACAAGGAAAGATTCTCCTTTCCTACAAAGACATCACTATGACTTGTATCTTGGTGGACAACTCAAGTCCAAATTGCTGATCTTGCTCTGGACTAGTACCCACCAAGGGTAAAACACAGAAATTGCCTGCAAGAACTCCATACACAGATTCCAAAAGATGACAATTATAGCCAGTGACACCATCTGGGCACACTGTGGCGGTAACAGCATGAACCTGTGAAAAGCCATCATTCAGAAACAAAAGTGGATGTGCTAACTGAAATCCAGAATGGGACAGGATCCTTTATGCTCCTTCAGAAGGAGAAAAAAACAGAACCCCCCCGACCTTGCTCTAAAGGAGGGGCAGCATAACTCCTCCAACAGAAAATCTAAGCCGGTCAAGAGCTCTGCAGAGAGTACATGGTCAACAAAAAGCTTTTGTTAAGGAAGAGCCTAAAAGGAAGACCCTAACAGTTCTGGAATATGATTAAGAACTCTGGAACTCTAAGCTATAGTTTATTACAGCTATGATACTGAGCACCCAGTGGTCCTTGGTGGTAAACCTCCACAGCAGGAGCAAATTCCAATTACCCCCCCCCCCCAAACTAGACAGCCCTAGATGAAAAGTCAGGACTCTGACTGCTCACATGATGGGATTGTCCTCTTAAAATGTTTAGGTGGCATCACTAGTGGTGGAATCGAGACCTGCTGCACTCACTCCGTCTGCAGTATGCCTGGATTCAAATAAATCAATGTCTGGACACCCCTGAAATCAGAGGGAGTCACAGCTTGGGATGAAGACTTCATTCAGGTGTTGAAAACACTTCAAGTACACCAAGAGTACTTCTGCAGTACCAGATATACAAAGCTGAATGTTGTGTATCTTTTCATCCACGTCTAGCCAATAACGAATGGGTCTTTGGGCCACTTGTTTGATCCAAGCTGGCAAAATTAGTGCTCCAGATTAGAGCTCCTTTAACTTCCCCCTCCAATAATACACCTGCACTATTCTATGTAGACAAAATGAGAAAGGAAGCAAGAGACTTCCCCCTTGGAAGAAGGTCTACGGATCAAACACTTCAGCGGCCTCTCTACTTGGAATCAAAGTAGAAGGTTTGATCGGCACCCAGAGGCAAGATCGCCTCCAATCTCCACTTCTGGATCACAGCTGCTTTTTCCATCAGTCTGTTTGTTCCTAGTCCTTTACCTTACACTTGGGCTTTGTCTTTATCCACATCTCTACTTTTCAAAATCAACTTGTTTCTTCAGTCAGACAAGGCAAATGGTCCAAAGACCTTATAAATGGAGCAATTAGCCAATAAGTGTTCTACCCCAAGCACACAAGTGTCCATGGGGTGATTTTATGCAAACTGAGCATGTAAGGAAGCCCTTCTCCATGTTCATTAGAAGGAAGAATCTGAAAACAAGCACACAAAACTGAAACAGTAACAGAAAATATAAAAGCTTTTTCTCCCTCTCTCAACACACCTCTGCTTTACATGTGTACACACTTTTTAAATATTCTAACAGTCTATTACATAACCTAGTGAAAGTGTTTGAAAGTCTAATGCCCATGCAAAACTATCTATCGAAACAGAAGATTAAAAAACCTGAAAAAATAATCAAAGGAGCTCAAATACAACTATGTAAGAAATTGTGTACGAAATAAGAATTACGCTCAAAAATGTTCAAAAATATAGAAGGCAGAACACTTAGCTTCTTATATTAAGATCTGCATCCAATCTCAAAAGCAGCAAATAAGATTTGAAGTACCTAGTAGGACAGGTCTATTACGGAAAGGAAAATTAAAGGAGCTTGAGGCTGAAGCACTAGTCTTGCTGGCTCATATCAGACAAGTGGCCTGATGATTCATCAGTCAGACTGGCTGGACAGATGTATAGGATTCATTGTCTTGATTGCCCAATACTAAAGTGTTAGTCTAGCATAAGAAAGGAAAATACATCATCCATCTTGCTTGCTACTGTGTATCCCAGTGATGCTATCCATTTGATTAGGACTACCTGATACAGTTAGTGGCCCTAGAAAACACGTTAATGGTGCATACTGCTATGAATTCAAAGAGAATGACGAGTACCATCTTGGACAGATATCAGGTGACCTAGACAAACAGTCTGCATGTCATGAAGTGAGGCACTGGTAGGTGAGGCAATGAAGCTATGGAAAGGGCTTGAAAAGGCAAACCTGTTTGAAGGTAATGACACCATTGCTATTCCTGACGTACATGATCTGAAGTCAGAACACTCGGACCAGCTCTATGGCATACGTGTAACAAAGCCCTTACATCACAGGCAACCCAAGTTCAAGCACCAAATGGCTTGTGGTCAGGGTAGAATAGAAGTGAATGACTTATTGGCTCACTACTAAGGGGATATCTAGTAGAAGCAGTGAATGTTACCTACTGAATTTCAAGCCTATGCTTGGTGAATAGTATCAGTATAGTGCATAGTATTAGTAAAACTAAAGAGAGTCCATTGCAGATATGCTTCCCCTTGAAGAACAGCAATAGTGGACTCCAAGGAGATGCCAAAGGGGAAAGGGGTGTTCCCACTGGGAAGAGGTCTGCCTACCACCACACTCTAGTTGGGGAACAGACAGGAAATTGGGATTCCTGTGACTCAATGAACAGGCCATTGCAACCGCAGGTATTTGGACAGGAGGACTACTGCTGTGTGATCATAACATGAATAGTGTAAGCTGTAGCCAGATGCCAGAGTTTTTTAGGCATACTCGACAAAAATGTCAGACATACACAAGAAAAGCACAGGGTTAGCCCACACGCCTCAGCAGTATGCAGGAATTCGCACAATAAACAAAATCCACATCTGTTACTTCTGGAGTAGTGTGTTCTCAAGCAAGTGCTCCTACACCATTCAAATATGTGCAAGGAAGAGAGGAGAAAAAACATCACCTTCTACACAAACAAGGCAGCTGCTGATGTTGTCTAGGAAGATACTGTAGCAACGTTCCACAACTAATTTATGCACCCTTCATCATGACGAAGACAAAAAACAAAAAAGTGAATGCAACACCTGAAACTCGCATACATACATACAGGAAAAAAGTTTAAAGTCTAAAAAGACAAGAACAGCAAATGAGGGGAAGGAAGGTGGAAGCTCCTACTGCAACAATGACCCTTCTATTTGAACATTCAGTTATTTCAAATACCCTCACACAACTGCACAATACTTACAAAAATAAACACTGCTGCACTGTACTCTTAACATGAGAGGGAAAGCACCAAGCAGTGTTGGCCCCTGACCCTGAGTGATGGTAGGCTACAGCATTCCTCATTAATACTGTAGATGTGAAGGCAGACTTCTGGACCTGACATTCAACTTCCAATGCTTGGAAAAAGTGTGAACAGAAGTCCAAGTAGCAGTCTCTCAAACACTCTGGGCATTCACAGAGTAAATGGCCAGAATGCTGGCATTTGCCTTCTGGAGCATGTCCTTAGCTGCACAATCAAGGTCTTGCAATGTGAATGATAGAAGAACATGATGCATTTCCCAACCCACATGCGCAACATTTAATACTGCGTTACCCTGATTTCCTGATATGAAGGATGACAGGTCAGTTTGCCTGAAACATTTGGGTGCATTAGCATGGTACCTGGGCAGCCCACACACAGTTACAGCCTGCATAACCCTTCCCACCTTGTTCTCACACTTAGGCAAAAAGAAAAAAAAATGGTAGAGGAATGAACTGATTTACAAACAGCTTAGAAACCAGTGAATAAAAGGAAGGAAGGAAAGGAGATTACTGTGCAAGATTTGTGTGCAGTTTGAACCACATTAATCTTTAACAATAAGTTACGGCACTGCATGTAGGCATGTTTAAAACTCAGGTGCCAAGTTAATAACATATGAAATAAAATGAAAATTATGCACTTACCAATACCATAGTGATAGATCAGTTTTGTCTTCTGTCTCAACAAGTGGGTATACTGGCTCAGAGGCCAGCAATAAACTGATTCCAAGGTTCAAGCTCCTCCCCTTTCTCTTAATGGACCATCAGCCCCTACTGCCCCAAAATTGAATATGCCCCCAAATATATGCACATCAATCCTAAAGAAACACCATTACTAAAGAGAAAACTGTAACCACAAAGAGCAATCTAAACATTGCAATTAAGGTGTCAAGAAGTTGCTGTGTGATCCAGTAGGAGCCATAAAACAGTGACACTTTGGATGGGGGATGGCAGGTGGGAATGGTGGGAAGGACAGAAGACAGCATGGACCTATAGTTACGGTTAGTACGTAGGTTTCATAGGCAAATCCTAAGCTAGCTGCCCCTGAAGGCCTTTTGAGCCTAGCCAATTTCACTTCAAAGGTGAGAATCAAACCCTGTCCCATGTGTTTGTAACATTTTATCCATTATGCCAACCCCCAAAAACTTGAATGTTTAACGTCTTTTCCGTCTGCCTCAACAAGTGGGACAGAGTCCTCAGCTAGAATAACCCTGGAAGACATTATTAGAAGGATATAAGGGAGAATGGTTGAACCAAAGGAAGCTCTAGACCAGGACCATAGATACAGCTTGCAATGGGAGGCAAAATATCTAATGTAGACCATGTAGCTACTGCACAAACATCAATGGAACTAAAGTGCTGTAATTGCCAAGTAGAATGTACCTTCGGTTTAGTGGGCAGAGGCCATCCCATGACCCTGTAAAAGAATGCAATATAATTTGTTAATCACATGGACAGGATACAACAGATAAGCTGGAACCCAATTTAGCCTTAGAAAAAGAGACAGTTAATCACTTCTCCTGAAGTCCTTTGTGTGGTATAAATAAAACAAAGCTGATGGTGAATGTCCGAAGAATGAAGCAGGTATGAATAAAGCAGGTATTCATCTTTTTGAAATCTGGAAAGTCTGGTAGCTGTATGGTCTGGTAAAGGTTGGTCTCTGAAGTTACTTTGCAAATAAAGACTGGTTAGAATGGCAAGTTTAGCCCAATGAAAAATTAATTATGAAGGCTTACAAGACAAAGCCTAATTCTGAAATCCTTCTAACAATGTCACTCCCATCAGAAATATCTTCCAAGATAGAAATTTCAGATCTGCTAAATCTGCAGGCTCAAGCAGTGCTTTGGTAAGACTATCAGGATAGCAAGTCCGAAGCAGGCACAGGATCCTTCAAGATTGGGGTGTACAAGAAAGGCACTCCTTAAGATTTGCTTTTGAAAGACAGGAGACTGTGGAAGCCTGCAGCTCTCCCACATGAAAATTACAAATGGCAACCAACTGTACTTTAATCATACAACAGGCCCTCAACATGGAACAGCATATGCCAGGAAATC
This sequence comes from Protopterus annectens, assembly GCF_019279795.1. Lineage (NCBI taxonomy): Eukaryota > Metazoa > Chordata > Ceratodontiformes > Protopteridae > Protopterus > Protopterus annectens. The sequence continues at coordinate 342,915,634 of NC_056738.1, read as the reverse complement.
CAATATCTAAGGCAAAGGTGTCGAGAAGGAGTCTGGACCCTTTGCACTAGACCAAATGGTGAATCTTTTTAGCTTGCTACTATAATTTTTCTAGTGGAGAGCAGACTCTTGGAAGAAGTCAAATGTGTAACTCTGGAACACAGCCTATAAATTCTGGACATCAATAGAAATGGAGAAACCAAGCGGTCAGACTGAGAATTTGACGCCCAGATGAGGACTGCAGACAGGGTGAGAGATAAAGTCCGAAAAGAGATTCAGCACCGAGGGTGGGCACGCAAGATGAGGCCAAGGAAAAGGGAGCCAAACCTGTCAAGGCTAAGAGGGAGCAAGGATAATCACCTTTGCCTTGCACAAGGCAGCATTCTGAACAAACACGACTATGAGAGGAGTCTGAGGGTAAGGACAGAAGTCCCAGTGGAAAGTATGAATTAGTGTCCCCTGGGGACAATCCATCCTGAGAGATCAGTACAAAAGTAGAGTTACACAACTGTAAATTTACAGTAGCAGTAGATGTCCTACTGATCACTGCTGCAATACTCCTGACGCATGGGTTGTCACTGCTGTTGTACAGCCAGGGTACCAAAGCTTTATCGTCCCAAAGTTCTACATCTAACACATGAACTCAGTATGCACTGGGGTATATAGATGATGTACGAGCATGGACCTTCAGACCTTCTCCAAGCCAGCGGCCTGAAGACTACAGAGGAGGAGATTGGTCAGCTAGGAGGGATGTAGCTCGAATAGGTAAGAAAGCTGCCTTGTTCCCATGTAACTGGGCAGAGGTTAAAGCAAAAGGGAAGAAGAAAAGGAAAGCTGAAGTGAGGTAGGGAAGAGGGGGTGGAAGGTGGGACTGCAACGATGATCAGTAGGACACCTACTGTTATGGCAAGTTCTTGCATAACTGTACTATGTCTCAACTGAATCACTGTTGCAGTATTCTTGACATGGGTGATTCCAAGAGCTGATAGAGGAAGGGTGACTCGCTACTGAGTAGAAGAGTTGTCCAGCAGCCCAGACAGGACTGACCTAACAAGGCTGCCCCGGCCCTGGAGAAAGCATCATTTTTGTAGTGTTTGGTAAAGGTGTGTACACAAGACCAACTCGCAGCCTCCAAGATAGACCTGAAGTCTACTTCCTTTGTGAAAAGTTCCTATGGAAGCCACTGCCTAGTGGAATGTGCTTTAGGCCAGGAAGACAAGGTTTTACCATACAAGTAGCAGAAAGAGATCCTTAAGAGATCCAAGTGCAATAGTTTGTTTGGAGACTGGCTGGCCCAGCTAAGGGCTCAAATGATACAAAACAAAAGGTTAGTCTTTCTGAAGGATTCAGTTTCAAGCACCCTGTAAAACCTGTCCAGTCTTTTAGTAGCTGGTGGTTGAGAAACAGAGGTACATTTTGAAGAGAGGGTGGATAGGGATGTGCAAGTAGGTGTCCTTTATATCTAGGGACATTAGGAAAGCCTGAGGCAGAACAAGTGGCAGAAGGGTTGGGAGAGAGAGAGAGCATACTAAAGGAGGGGACTCTGAGGAAGGTGTTTAAAAGGGATAGGTCCAGGATAGGCCTTAGGGGCTTTCCTTCCTGGGAACCAGGAAAATTCTTGAATAGAAACCTTTGCCTCTTGCAGGTGGCGGGACCTCCTGGATGGTTCCTTGAGCAAGACATTCTTGCAGGATGGGAAAAAAAAAGTGGGATTTGGTCTTTGGGTGAGGGAGGGATGCCTTTGGGAGTGGGTCTGGTCTCTCAGGTCATGAAGTATCCCTGCTTAATGATAGACAGAACCCAGAAATCCTGGGTAACCTGTTTCCAAGTGGGAAGGGCGAAGGAGAGGCGCACGGAGAGGTATGTCTGGGTAAGGCCTGGTAATCACTGACTACCAGGCTTTCCCTGAAAGGACTGTTTAGGGGATGGAGTGGAAGAGATGGACCTAGAAGGGTGCTGTTTCCTGTGGTCTTTTCTAGGCTTAGCTTGTATTCTCTTAGCTGAGGACCTGACAATGGAAGTTTTAGCTGGGTAATTTCTCTGAAAGTGTGGAACTGGGGAGACAAACATACGCCTCAATTCCTGCAGTTCCTTACCTTTGGCCTGAAGGGTCTTAGAGAGTTCAGCAGTTGCTGCACCAAACAGGTTTTTGTTGCTCAGGGGCGCATCTAGGAGCTTGACTTTGATGTCATCAGGGAGGGGTTGCAACAATAACTAGGAGTACCTTCTGATGACAGAACCAGAGGCAGCAGCCCTTGCAGACACTTCAGTGTTGTAGCTCCACTTGGAGTGTTTGGTCATTTGTGTGCAGGAGTTCAGGAGAGAGAAAAATCTTAGCTTTAGCAAGGGAGCTCTCCCAGTTGCTTAACCATATCTTCCAAAAGGGCCACGGAATACTTGGCCATGTTCATCTAGTAACGGATTGCTCTTACTGCTAGGGTGGCATAAGTATAGGGTTTATTTCCCAGATGTTCCATCATTCTGCTCTCTCTCTTAGAGGACAGTACAGAAGTGGAAGAAAAAAACTGAGGCTTTGTCCGTTGTCTCAGAAATATCTGTGGGGTCTGCAGAAAGGGCTTTATAGAGGAAGCCAACTTCCTTAGGCACCTTGCAGAATTTATCTGGACACTTGGGTGCAGGGGGCTATGAATCAGGGGTTTTTGAAGCAGCCAGAAAGGCATACAGAAAAGCAAGGTGCACTGGGGGCACAGCAGAAGGGCTGGGAGACTCCAATTGAAGAAGTTCATAGTATCTCTTTTGGGTCTCTGTGACTTGACTGCTGTAACATTTGAAACATTTTTGCATTTTGGTGATGGTCTCACAAAAGGGGAAGTCCTCACCAGGGGAGTCAGTGCTGTAGTATTCCTCCTCTGGTGATGCATATCCCAGACAAGAAGCAATATGAGAAGAGTAGGTGAGGGTCTCAAATGAATTTTTTCTCCTGAACAGATGTCCGGGGTAGGCCCCTTAGGGGTAGAGGGCATAGGGGTCTGTGTAGGTATCGGGCCCTGACGTAAGGCCGGAAAGGCACTGAGCAGGCCTTGAGTGAAGGCCTGCCAATCTAGAGACTGTTCGACAGGTAAGACAGGCAGAGGCTGAGAAATAAGCTTAATTTTCTGTCTCCTCTTCTTATGGGTCTCAGGGAGAGAGGACTCAAATGCAGTGGAGGGCCAGACGCTGGCCGGCACTCCACTACAGCAAAGAATATGTCCTCACATACCATGAACTGGGAGATGCTGTGCAGGCCCTCGGATACAACTAGTCTTGGTTTCCCCCTCAGTGAGGCAGACGGCTAAGATTCCCTCCAGGATGTGACCTCGGGAAAAGGACAGATTTCCTCTGGGCCTTCTGCTGAAGGAAGCTCTGAGGACTCCGGGGCTTCACTAGCCTCAAGAGCGGCAGCTAGAGGGGAGGGCGCAGCAGTCTTTTCAGGCCTACCCTTTTTGGCCTTCTTGAATGGGGGCTCTGAGTGTTCCGACGTTGGGTCCATCCTGGATGCTACATGTTCAAGTCTCTGGTTTTCAAGGTACAGTTTTAAGGCTGCAAGACGGCTTCTGAGGGTCTTGGGAACAAATGCTTGACAAATTCTACAGGTGGTATGGATGTATTCACGGCCTAGGCAGAATAAGCAGAGCTCATGCGAATCCTTATGTGGAATTTGCCTTCCACACCTACACCTGCCCTTCCTGCCTGACATGTAACCCAAAACAGTAGCAAGTAACAAAAAGTACAGTTGTGTACACTTACCATAAATGTAGATGTTCGAGTGTATTCACTGTTGCAGTCATTACATTTGGGTAATCCTGCTGGAAGGTTGCCCTCAGCCGGCCCGAATTCCAAAGACTTGGGTCCTGTGTTGGCCGTTGTCACCCCTTCCCTGACGTCAGGTCGTCAGGGGTAGAAAAGAAGCAGCTGACGCCATTTTCTTCAGTTTTTCTTGCCCCAGATGTCAGGTGCCCCTTAAAAGGGTAGCTACATTTTATATATAAAAATCAGTAAATGCACCAATATAAATTTTACCTTCATATATAAGCAAATACACCACATAGGTTGTATAAATCAGAGAAGGAAAGATAAGATCCACAGAAAAAAGGGGGATGGCGGGTGGGTAACCTGGACTGCAACAGTGAATACACTCGAACATCTACATTTATGGTAAGTGTACACAACTGTACTGTTCTTCGTGTTTCACTGTTGCAGTCATTACATTTGGGTAGAGTCCCAAAGCTATGGTTGGGAGGCTGGAACTAGAGAGCAGTAGGAGCAGCTTTGAGGCCCTGCAGAACTGCAGTGGCAAAGCCTGCCCTGGATTTAGAGTAGAGTGGCAGATGATAATGATTTGTAAAGGTGTGCACTGAACTCCAAGTAGCCGCCTCTAAAATGTCTGTGGTTGGAACTCCCCTGAGAAAGGCTGCTGAGGTGGCTGCAGCTCTGGTGGAATGAGGCCTAATGCCCTTAGGCACTGGCTTGCCATGGTGTAAGTAGCAGAAATGAATGCAGTGGCCCAACCACTTAGATATATAGTCTGCTTTGAGATAGGCTTTCCTTGTGATCCTGCAGCATATGCCACTAGTAATTGCTTTGTCTTCCTGAAAGCTTTGGTTCTGTCCAAGTAGAATCTAAGCTGTCTATGTCCAAAGAATACAGAATTCTCTCCCCCTTGTTCTGTGGATTTGGGTAAAAGGTTGGCAGATGGATTGCTTGGTTAAGAGCCACACTGGACACTACTTTAGGCATAAATGTTGGGTTTGTCCTCAGGGAGACCATGTCTGGATGAAAAATTATGAAAGGTTCCACAGCCATGAGTGCCTGTAGCTTTGAAACTCATCTTGCAGAAGTAATTGCTAAGAGCAGAGCTGTTTTCCAAGATAAAAACTTCATATAAACAGTAGCAGCTGGCTCAAAAGGAGGCAGGGTGAGCTTTTCCAAGACATAGTTGTGGTCCCATGCAGGTATTGGTAGTTTCCTTGGGGGCCTTAAATTTTTGGCTCCTCTGAGGTACTGCCTTAATAAAGGGTGAGAAAGCAGTGGTGCCTCCATATTGTAATGAGCCGAAATGGCAGAGGCATGAATTATTGATGAAAAAGAGAGGCCTTTGTCCAGCATCTCAGTTAAGTATTGCAAAATCTGAGGAATATTTGGTACCGCTGTATCAGTTCCTTGTGTCTGGTTCCAGGCACAGAATCTCTTCCATTTTCCAGCATAGGACTTTCTAGTACTAGGCCTTCTGGCTTCCAGAATGACATCCATCACAGCTTTACTGAGAGGTGTTTTTTGTGTGACTACATTATTCGCTATGCTGCCAAGTTTAATGTCCTGAGTTGGTTGTGCATGATCTGATTGTCTTGCTGGTACAGTAGTCAAGGTATTTGAGGGTAAGGTCCAAGCTGGGAAAAGAGATAAGTTTCTTAGTATTGGATACCAGTACTGGCGTGGCCAGTCTGGTGCAATCTGTCATCTTTGGCTTCTCCTGTCTGACCTTTAGGAGCACCTTGGGGAGGAGAGGCAGTGGCAGAAAAGGCATACACTGATGGGTTCTTCCAGCTGAAAGATAGAGCGTCCGCTTTCCATGCTTGTCTGTGATAAGTCCTTGTGCAGAATGTTTTTAGTTGGTAATTGAGAGGGGAGGCAAATAGATCTATGTCCGGGCATCCCCATTTCCTTGTTATCATGCTGAAGACTTGTGGATCCAGTTTCCACTCGTGGGGAATATTGAGGTTTCTGCTTAGTTCGTCTGCCAGAGTATTTTCCTTTCCTGGCAGGAATTGTGCCTGCAGATGTACTTGGTAAGTCAAAGCTGTGTCCCACAAGGTCATGGCTAGTCTGCAACGAGGGTAAGAATGTGTGCCCCTTTGCTTGTTTACATACCACATGACCGTGGTGTTGCCTGTCTATCAGTAGTTGTCCCGGATGCAGTAGGTCCTTGAAGGCTGTCAGGGCATTTTGAACAGCTAACATCTCTTTGATTGATATGTAGATGCATTTGGTTTGAGGACCATGTGCCCTGAATGCACCTTCCTTCCATGTGGGCTCCCCAGGCATAATCTGATGCATCCGTTGTTAGTGTCTGCCTGGCTGGAGGTAATGTGAATGGCTGTCCCTTATGTTGGAGACAAGCCTTTGCCCACCATCAAAACTCCCACTGCAGGCAGGGAATGAGAGTAATGACCATTTCCAGGCTGTGGCAATGTTGACTCAAAACACTTTTTAGGTACCATTGAAGTTTCCTCATATGCAGTCTTGCACATGGAATTAGTAGGATGCAGGATGCCATGAAGCCCAAAGCCTGCAGAATTTTTCTTGCAGATAACTGGGCCTTTGTTGCCAACATTTTGAAATAGGTAGTCAGTTGCCTTTGTTTGTCTGGTGTGAGATAAACCATCTGGGCAGCTGTATTCAAGCTTGCACCCAGGAATGTTATATCTTGAGAGGGTACTAGTTTTGATTTCTGTTCATTGACCGTGTATCCTAGGCATGTTAGAAGTCTTTTGACAAATGACAGATGTTGAAGAAGAACGTCCTTGTTCTCTGCTTGAATTAGGCAGTCGTCCTCCAAGTAAGGGTATATGTGTATTCCTCTTTGTCTGCAGAATGCAATTACTGGTGCCAGGCACTTTGTAAAGACCCTGTGCGCAGTAGATAAGCCAAAGGGCAGTGCAGAGAATTGGTAATGTATTGAACCAGCCTTGAATCTGAGGTGTCTTCTGCACGATTGTCTGATTGGAACATGCAGGTATGCCTCTTTCAGGTCTAAATTCTCAAGCCAAGCGTTCTTGCCCAGCATGGGCAGAAGCTGCACAGAGTCAATATTTTGAATTTTGGAATGTGTTCAGAATAGATAGGTCCAGTATCTGCCTCCAGGCCTTGTCCTTTCTGGGTACCAAGAACATTCGAGTAAAATCCTTGTCCCCGCTCTTGCTCTGGTACTTGCTGAATGGCCCCCATGTCCATGAGGGATGACGCTTGTTTTTGTGCCTCTGCCCATTGATTTTTTGGCAGATCTGGGCAGCCGTTTGCCTTTGGCAGAGTATGGAAATGGAATTTGTAGCCTTGTGACACTATTTAGAACCCATTTGTCCTGGGTTATAATCTGCCAATTTTGAGCAAAAAGTGCTAATTTTCCCCCTAAGGGTGATGTCAGAAGATAAGTGCTTGGTGCAGGCAGGGGAAAGTCATTGGGACTGCTTTCTGTATGTTTGTGCTTTATCTTCTCCAGCTTTGGAGGTAGAAGCACCCCATTGTTTTGACATATAAGAACCTTGCGCCTGGGATCTGCCCCTTGGGCGTCTGGATCTGCCCCTTTGAGGTCTGTCTGACACAGGAAAGGACCAATTTTTTGTAGGCCAGTGTCTACTAAACCTAGGTGGCTGTACTTGTAAAAACTCTAACAGTTTGCATAGATTTAGCTTGGTCTTCCATTTTCTTTAACACCTCTTCTGCCTTAGCACCAAAGTATTACGCTGTAAAGGTGCATCTAGTAACTTAACTTTAACATGATCAGGCATATTTTGTTCCTTTAACCAAGCATGCCTCCTAATTTCAGAACCAGTAACTGCGGCCCTGCAGGAGGCCTTCAAAGAATCAAAATGACATTGCAAAGTATGCTTTCCAGCTTGTTCAGCTGCATGCAATAAATCCTGCATTTCTTGTTTTCAGCACATTCAGAATTTAACATCATTTTCTGTTTAAGCAATCCCATGAGATGTTGCTGATACTTGAGCATATAAAACTGACAGTTTAAGGCCCTTATAGCCAAAGTTGCAGATGTGTAAACCTTTTTTTTCCCCATCTATCCAGTGCCCTTGAATCTCTATCAGAGGGGGCTGGGTTTTTTTCTGTAGAGGCCTTAACTCCCTTGGGACCCTGTGAAATAGTTTCTGGGTCAGCAGAAGGGTTTTTAAAAAGAAATTTATGAGAGTCAGGGACCCTGTAATATCTGTCAGGCTTAACAGGAGCTGGAGGTAAGGAGTCAGGGGTCAAACTAGACTCCGAAAACACATTATCTACAATGTCTAACACAGGGGGAACGGCTAGAGGCATGTGCTGTGGTAAGTAAAAGGAAATCCCTGAGCCTCTTTTTAGATTCTGAAAAATCTTGGCTTTCCCAGTGAAAATAATCCCTCATGGTATGCAAGGTTTCCCCAAAGGAATAATCCTCAGGAGGGGATGCTGAAGGTATAGATTCTTCAGCATCAGAATCCTCATAGGGGGGTAAAGAATATCCCTGATCAGAAGAGAAATCAGAAGAAATAAAAACCTGATCCGAAGATTCATAGTCAGTCTCTTGCCTTGGCCTCTTATCAGGAAGGGGATGGGAACCCCTGATCAAGGTAATCAGGTCTTTGGCCATCTTGATCATCTGTTTTTTGTGCATAGAGGCCTGTACACGTGGCTCATGAGTTTGCTTCTTTGCTTTAGAAGCTGCTTTCGTTTTTGTCTTTGAAGCTGAAGTTGTTTTAATGTAAAGATGTTGTGGTCTGACTACACCCTCAGAAGCCTGCTCAGCGGCTCCAGACCCATCTGAAGGATTAGCATCAGAGGCTCCAATACTTTGAGTGTCCAGCAGCATGGCCGACTCCATGTGGGAGTCGGTAGCGGCCTGCGACTCTAAAGTAGCGGGTGTCAGGGGCTGCGAAATCACCTCACTGAGAACCAGCGAACCGGCGACTGACTTAGGAGAAGCTTCGTCGGTTTTGGGCCTCGGTTGCTTTTCTCTATCCTTTTCTTTACTATTTTTGTAAACTCTGGTAGTTGGATGGCTATCAGACAACATTTTAGGATAATTAAACCTGCTACCAAAATACTTTAAAGCAAAAGTACACCGACGCTTAATAGTGCGATGGTTAAATCTAGCACAAAACTGACAACCAGAAACGTTGTGATCAGGGCCTAGGCAAGGAATACAATAAGAATGAAAATCCTTATGAGGTATTTGCTTTCCACAAGTAATACAATTATTAACTTTTTCTGACATCGGTCTGGAGCAAGAAAAAAGTTTCCCCAATGGGGTACTTAGCTTTATTAAAGACTACGGTTCTGAAACTCAAAACATGAAAATTTCAGGAGTCTGCCAACCGGCACTTGCGAACTGCTTCTGCTTCGGGCACTGTGCGGCAAGAAAGACTGAAGAAAATGGCATCGGCTGCTTCTTTTATACCCCTGATGACCTGACGTCATAAATACAGCAGCATATGAATAGGACAACATCTGAATGTGATCCAGACACAACTGGTCTCCAAGTATTTTATTTCTTTGGCACCATCATCCTTGAATAAAGACCCTTCCCCATCTAAAAAGCAGGAAATGGTTCTATCATTCCTTTGGACAGTATATGATGGACAGCTGTGTGTGAGGGGCGAGATCTGGAGGATGAGGAATGACCCCCTGGAAAGGAGGAATTTCTGCCCATTGTCATCTGTAACCTTGATAATGGTCATCAAAACCCATCTGTTTGAAAAATGGCAATTCAGACTTTGATAGAAAAACAGGGTCAGGGTGGGATGGGGTTACAATTTCTCTTGAAAAGTCATTCAGACTTACTGTAATGTCTTGGGCTTTGGGTGGTTTGACTGTTCTTTTTGGCACCCTCTTGACATTTCTTCTTAAACATCTATTTACCTGTATTTTGCTGAGACCACTTTTTGTCAAACTTGGATGAGGGGGTGAGAGAATCCCTTAGAAAATTTGGAAAAGAAGGCTGAAAAATCTTAGACTCCCTGGATCAGCTTACCCCTTACATTACAGTTTTTGATCACCTCTGCAGCACAGGTGCCAAAAACTAAATCACTATCCAAAGAAGAATTAAAATCTCATTTATAACATATGGGAGGTTCTGAGAAAGCAGCTATGCAAACCTCCTCAGAACATTATCAGTGACCACAACCCTGAAAGAAGTTTCAACTGAGTCATACATACATTGTAAACAATGAATTGTGACTTGTACAACACAGCTAACTAAATTTAGAGCAGATTCTTCCTCACAAGAAGCAGCTGCAGGCAAAACATTCCACATCCTTTGACAATCAGGACAAGCTAATACAAGCCTGATAAGTCAAAATTCTGAAAATCAAACTTATAGAAGTATACATTTGTTTGCGGACATCAATAACTTTTCCCTATCCTTATCAGAACGAGTAGGATAGGAATTAACTAAGTGCTTATCAGCAGTGTGCGCAACTACAGCTATAGACACTGGGTCAGGATTGGGAATAGTATAAAAAAACATAGGAATGAGAAACTTTACACCTACTATCTGCCTTTTTAGGAGCAGTTGACTATCAGGAAAACTGCAGGCAGTTAACACACATCCTCTAATGCAGACATAACTAGAGGAATGGGTGCATGGCCTGGAAAATCATTCTATAAATCATTACTTTGAGGGACTGGGAAACCTCAGTATTCTCCCATCAAAAACACTGGCACATTCAAGCAATAGTCTCAGAGAAACAAACCACCACAAGCAGAATCAGAAACTGAGCTCGCCAAGAGTCTGAATTACAAATTGGAGGAGGAAAAACCTGTATCTATTGCTAAATCTTTCTGTTCAGATTCAAAATCTTGAATAACTTCAGCAAAAGATATGCCCCTCTTTCTTCTACAAGAAAAGTATAGTTGTGTACACTAACCATACATGTAGATGTTAGAGTGTATTCACTGTTGCAGCCATTACATTTGGGTCATCTGCTTGCAGTAGCCCTCAGTTGGCCTGATTAACAAAGTCTTGGGTCCTGCGTCGGTTGCTGTCCCTTCTTCCATGAAGTCAGGTTGTCAGGGGTATAAAACATGCAGCCGACGCCATTACATCAGTTGTTCTTGCCCCAGATGTCAGGTGCCACCCTAATGGGAAGCAATCAAATCTATAAATACAAGGATATACCTCCAACAAAAAAGCAAATACACCAAAAAGCTTTTAGAGCATAGTGAGTGAGTGTAGAGGTACAGCCAAAAGAAGAAAGGGGGCTGGAGGGAGGGTAACCAGGACTGCAACAGTGAATACACTCGAACATCTACATTTATGGCAAGTGTAAACAACTGTACTATGTTCTTCATGTTTCACTGTTGCAGTCATTACATTTGGGTAGATTCCCAAAGCTAAGGTTGGGAGGAGGAATTTAAATAGAATGAGGACCAGCTATAAGGCCCTGTAAGACTGCAGTGGCAAAACCAGCTCTGGATTTAGAGAAAAATGGCAAATGATAATGCTTGGTGAAAGTATGTACAGCACTCCAGGTAGCAGCTTCTAGGGTGTCCCTAGTAGGGACGCCCCTGAGAAAGGCTGTAGAGGTAGATGCAACCCTGGTTGAATGGGGTCTGATGCCCTGTGGGATAGGTTTTCCATGGTGCTTATAGCAGAAATGAATGCAGTGGCCTATCCATTTTGAAATGGTTTGTTTTGAAATAGCTTTCCCCTCTGCCCCTGCAGTAAATGCCATCAGCAGTTCAGATTTCCTTTGAAGTTTAGTCCTGTCCAAGTAGAATCTAAGCGGTCTGTGCACATCTAAATAGTGCAGTATTCGTTCTCCTTTGTTCTGTGGGTTAGGCAAGAAGGTAGGCAAATGAATGGACTGATTAAGAGCCACACTGGATACCACCTTGGGCATGAAGGAGGGACTGGTTCCGAGAGACACCCTGTCCGCATGAAAGATAATGAAAGGTTCCACTGCCATAAGGGCCTGTAATTCAGATACCCTTTTTGCAGAAGTGATTGCTAAAAGGAAAGCTGTTTTCCAGGAAATACATTTTAAATCTGCAGTAGCAGCTGGCTTGAAAGGAGGAAGACAGTTTCTCCAAGACAAAGTTAAGACCCCAGGCTGAAGTTGGAGCTCTCCTGGGTGTCCTTAAATTTTTGGCCCCTCTGAGGGGACTGCTTGAGCAGTGGGTGAGAGACGATGGGAGGCTCTGTGCTATAATGAGCTGAAATGGCTGAGGCATGAATTTTGATGGAGGAAAAAGACAAGCCCTTATGAAGCATCTCAGTCTAGTATTGTAAAATCGGAGGTAAATTGGGCACTGCTGCATTCATTCCTTGACATTGGTTCCAGGCACAGAAACTTCCATTTTGCAGCACAAGATTTCCTAGTACTAGCCTCCTTGCCTCGAAAATGATATTATTCACTGATTTACTGAGGGATGGTAAAGGAGAGATGAGGTAATTAGCCAGGCTGCTAGGTTCATGGCTTACAGCTGAGGGTGCAAAATCTGGTTCTCCTGCTGAGACAACAGGGAAGGAGTCTGAGGCAGGTGCCAGGGAGCCAAGCATGACACACTGCACAAGAGTGGGTACCAGTGTTGACGAGGCCAGTCTGGTGCAATTAAAATCATCCTTGGCTTGCCCTGTTTGATCTTTAGTACCTTTGACACCAGAGGCAGAGGAGGAAAGGCAAACTGATAGGTTTTTCCAGCTGAAGGACACAGCATCCATTTTCCAAGCTAGTTTGTGGGGAATCCTTGTACAAAATTTTTCCAGTTGATGGTTCTGGGGGGAAGCAAACAGGTCTATATCTGGGCTCCCCCATTTGCTTGTCAACATGTTGAAAATCCTTGGTTCCAGTTTCCACTCGTGTGGGTCCATGAGGTTTCTGCTTAGTCCATCTGCCAGTGTATTTTGATTTCCTGGCAGGAATTGAGCTTGTAGATTTCACTTGGTAGCTCAAGGCTGTGTTCCACAATGCCATGGCTAGTCTGCAGAGGGGGTAAGAATCTGCACCCCCCCTGCTTGTTTATGTACCACATGACAGTGGTATTGTCCATCTTCACCATTACTTGTTCTGGACGAATGTGGCTCTTGAAGGCCGTCAGAGCATTCTGTACAGCTAACATTTCCTTTTGATTTATGTGCAGGAGCATTTGACTTGGGTTCCATTTGCCCTGAATGCACTTCCCTGCCAGGTGAGCCCCCCATGCATAGTCTGATGCATCTGTTAAGATTTGGCAGGGGGTAGTCCCGTGTTTTGGTGGCAGGCCTCTGCCCACCAAAGGAACTCTAGGCGTAGGCAAGGTATGATAGGAATCCTTGATTCTAGATCCTGTGAATGTTGACACCATAGGCTTTTGAGATACCATTGTAGTTTCCTCATGCAGCCTTGAATATGGAATTAGAAGAATGAAGGAGGCCATGAACCCCAAGGATTGCAGTATTTGCCTTGCAGATAGCTCGGTTTTTGTGGCCACATGTTTGAAGTAAGTTGGCAAATGAATCTGTTTTTCTGGCGTGAGGAAAGCCATCTGGGAAGATGTATTCAAGCTTGCTCCCAGGAATATAATTTGTTGATAGGGTACCAGGTGGGATTTCTTTTAGTTTACGGTAAACCCCAAACAAGTCAGTACCCTTTGAACAAAGGCCAGATGATTCAAAAGAATGTCCTTGCTTTCTGCCTGAATTAGACAATCGTCCAGGTATGGGTATATTTGAATATTTCTGTGTGCAAAATGCAATGACTGCAGCTAGGCACTTTGTGAATACCCCGGGCGCAGTAGATAAGCCAAACGGCAGTACAGAGAACTGATAGTGCATGTAAGCCTGCTTTGAAGCGTAGGTATCTTCTGTAAGACTCCCTGGTAGGGATGTGTAGGTATGCTTCTTTTAAGTCTAGTGTTGCCAACCATGCATCCTTGCCTAGCATAAGGAAGCAGATAGTGAAGAGTCAGCATTTTGAATTTTGGAATCACCAGAAAGGTGTTTAGAATAGAAAGGTCCAGGACAGGACGCCATGTATTGCCTTTTCTGGGTACCAGAAAAAGTCTTGAATAGAAACCTTGTCCCTTTTCCTCTTCTGGTACCAAGTGAATAGCCCCCATGTTTGACAGAGACAGTACTTGATTTTAGGCCTCTGCCCACTGATTTGGGGGTAGATCTGGCCACCCGTTTGGTGTTGGTAACGTGTGGAAATGAAATCTGTATCCTTGGGACACTATATTTAACACAAACTTGTCCTAGGTAATGAGTTCCCAGTTTTTGGCCTGCACACCAATCTTTCCGCCTAAAGGAGCATTCAGTTGGGAAATGCTTGGCAGTTTTAAAAGAAAGCCATTGAGACAGTTTTCCATAGGAGGGAATCTTACTACTCCCAGTTTTGGGTGCGAAACCCCCCCCCCCCGCCTAGTCGTGTGTCCCTTGGGACTGAAACTTGGGGTTTTTGCTGTGTCTGAGTTTGACTGGAGAAGACCTGGAAGGGGCTGGAAAGAACCAATTTTTAGAGGGCCAGTGCCTACTAAATCTAGGAGGCTGAACTTGTAAGAAATCTTTAACAGTTTGCATAGATTTAGCTTCATCTTCCATCTTTTTAAGAACTTCCTCAGCCTTGTTGCCAAACAGGCGGTCCTGATTTAAGGGAGCATCCAACAGTTTAGCTTTAACATGATCAGGCAAACCTTGCTCCTTAAGCCAAGCATGCCTTCTGAGCACAGACCCAGTAACAGCAGCCCTGCAAGAGGCCTCTAATGAATCAAATCTACACTGCAAAGTATGTTTTCCAACCTGTTCAGCAGAATGCATTAAATCCTGTAATTCTTTATTTTCAGCACAGTCAGGAAGTACCAATTTTTTGTTTAAGCAATCCAATAACATGTTGTTGATACTTTAACATATGAAACTGGCAGTTTAAAGCCCTAATGGGCAAGGTTGCAGAAGTGTAAATTTTCTTACCCCATCTATCCAGTGCCCTGGAGTCTCTATCAGACGGGGTAGGATTTTTAGTAGTAGAAGCCTTAATGCCCTTGGGTCCCTGTGAAATAGTCTCTGGATCCGCAATAGGATTTTTAAAAAGGAACTTATGAGAATCAGGAACCCTGTAATATGTCAGGTTTTCTGGGAGCAGGAGACAAAGAATCAGGGGCCAAACCAGATTCTGAAAAGGCATCAACAATGTCTAGTACAGGAGGTATAGCTACAGGCCTATGCTGAAGCAGGAGTAAGAAATCCCTAAGCCTCTTTTTTGAATCAGAAAAGTCCTGGCTTTCCCAGTGGAAATGCTCCCTTAGAGTATGTAAGGTCTCACCAAAAGAAAAATCCTGTGGAGGGGAAGCAGAGGGAATAGAGTCCTCTGCATTAGAATCCTCATAAGTAGATAATGGCAAATCCAGATCATCAGAAGAATCAGAAAAATCAGAATTCTGTTCAAAATATTCATAAACAACTTCAGTCCTAGGTCTTTTAAAAGGGGGAGGTTGGCTTCCCCTGATTAAAGTTATAAGATCTTCAACCATTATCATTTGTTTTTTAGGCATAGATGCCTGAGCATGCGGCCTGGGCATTGGTTTCTTAGGCATGGTTCGAGATTTGGGCCTAAATGAAGAAGGAGGCGTTGGTTTAATATGCAAGTCCATAGGCCTGAATACACCCTCAGAAGCAGGCGCCTGCACAGCGGCTCTGGACCCATCCAAGGTAGAGACATCTGCAGGTTCCACAGTTGAAGCATCTCGCAGCATTCCGGACTCTGAATGTGCCTCAGTAGAAGCCTGCGAGTCAGAAGTAGCGGGCATTAGGGGCTGCGAAAGCACCTCACTGAGTACCGGCGAACTGGCGACTAGCTTAGGAGAAACGTAGTCTGCAGCTTTGGATCTCTGCGGCCTGTCTCTGTCTTTATCTTTGCATTTTTTCAGAATCCCGGTAGTCGGATGGCTAACCAACGACATTTCAGGATAATTAAACCGAGAACCGAAATATTTAGAAGTGAAAATATACCGACGACGGATAGTGCGCTGATTAAATAAAGCACAAAACCGACAACAAGGTACGTCGTGGTCAGGGCCTAGGCAAGGAATACAGTACGAATGAAAATCTTTGTGAGGCATTTGCTTTCCACAAGTAATGCAATTATTAACTTTTACTGACATCGGTAAGGAGCAAGAAAAAGTTTCCCCAACGGGGTACTTAGCTTTAGTCGAAGACTTAAGTTCTGAAACTCGAAAAAGAAAATTTCAGGAGTCTGCCAACCAGCACTTGCAAACTGCTTCTGCTTCGGGCACCGCACGGCAAGAGACACTGATGTAATGGTGTCGGCTGCATGTTTTATAGCCCTGACGGCCCAATGTCAAGGAAGAAGGGACAGCAACCAACGCAGGACCCAATACTTTGTTAATCAGGCCGACTGAGGGCTACTGCAAGCAGATAACCCAAATGTAATGACTGCAACAGTGAAACACGAAGAACATCTACTCTACAAAGATCAATGGCCTGAATTAAACCCCGAGATTGACCCAGTAAGCTACTCCTGCCAAGGAAATCTGAGGTGTAGATACATAGTTTTCAGTTTTTTGATAGGTAAAATGGGGCCAACTGTGCTACTAATGGCAGCAGCAACTTTCCTAGAGATGGTAACAGCATTCTGACATAACAGGGAAGCCTTCTCTGTTCCCTCTTCTAGGACCAACAAAAGCATCTCTCCCTTGCCCACTGAGAGGACCCCAACAGCCACAGAGGACATGACTAACCTCCAGTCCACAGTGGCTGTAAGTGCTACACTAGAAGGATCTGGGGTAATAAATGCCGACTGGCCTGAGGTACAGATGGCCACAGCAGAAGCCTCCACCTATGGCTGAGTCAATTTGCTACCATGCTGTGGTGGCAAATACTTAAATTTTTCTTTCTGTGGCTGGAAGGACGACTGCCCATGGGACAAGCAGTCTGTTCCATGGTCGAGCCAAAAATGGTGCCTCTTTCCCAGGAAAGACCAGCACAAAATGTCTGTTAAAAAAGTCTAAGTCGCTTTTTCCCCACCACAGAAACACAGTAAAAAGCACTTTAAGAGACTTTGGCAGCCCCCAAAAGTAAATTACACAATTTCTTCAAAAAATGCTTTTCAGTTAAACTTTGTTTTTTTACTGACAGGAAAAAGCTTTCTCGTTTAAAAGTACAATATAGTCTAAGACAGTCCATTAAAACAAAAACTCCTAGCTTTAAAATAACTTTCCTAACATGAAAAGTGATGCAACATTTTTTGAAATGGAAGGTTTTCCACAAAAGGAACTTATCTGCACGGTAAAGCAACAAGCTGAACCATCAAGCCTCAAAAGCCTTAAGAGGTGTATTCTTCAGTGTTCAGTGGTAATAAAGCACTGAAGGGCTTGGACTCCAAACACGTTCTTTCAGTCGTCTCAGCTCGGGCTGCCTGACCGTTTGAGCATGTGGAAGGTGCTGTGAAGCTCTGCAATCTGGTTGGCTGTTATGTCCTTGGCAGGATATAATTCAAATAGCTATGGCTACTGCAGCAGTGAGCAATATGATGAACATCCTCCATGAGTGCCTGGCTATCATGATGTGACGGCAGGTGGTTTAAAGGTCAGATGAAGCATATGTCATCTTTCCTCATAAGAGGGAGTACAGACTGTACAGTGACCATCTGGAATGATGTCTGCTTGACAAATAAATTCAACTGTCTTAGGTTCAAGGTGGGTTCAAGCCCCTGCTCTTTTCTGACTCTATAAAAAACCTTGAATAGACTCTAAAGACTAGATCCTCTCTGGTCTGATCGGACCTTCTAGATTACTTGTTTAGAAGCTTTAATATTTCTTGCACTGCTGCCATTTTTAGCAGGGGTGGAACATCTGAAATGGTCTCTGGCTTCAAGTTTGGAAGGGATGTGAAATGAATATAACAGCCTCTGGATATCACTCTCAGCACCCAATAATCTAGGGTCGTGCCCTTCCAAGCCTGGGGGCTGGAGACAAACTCCTGACTGCCTCCAGAGATAGTCATGCAGTCGTTCAGGAATGCTGAGAGAGCTTGACGTGAAATTACCTTGAAACCTCTGTTTCTACAATACATCTCTTCTTTTCTGGGTAATATCCATTAAAGTTAACCCCCCCCCTCTGCCTTGGGGGGGGGGGGTCCTGTCAACAAAAGTATCATTAGCAATACTCTGGGACTTCCAGAATATTTCCCACCCTTCTGGTTACATAAAAAATACCCTTGCTGTGTGCAGAAACAGATTTTAATGGCAGTCAAGGACATGCCATACCGGTCACTCCTGGTTAGAGTATCACTGACTTTGGGTCCAAACAAGGTACACCCATTAAAAGGGGCATTCAAGGTGGAGTTTTTAAAACTTTCCACAAAATCACATAGATGTAACCAGGCATAACAGCAGATAGTAAATCCAGTACCTGCTGCTCTGGCCTCACCAGTCACTGCATTGGACAAGAGATGCATGGACATGTTGGTAACAGACTGCATGGTTGCCAACTGTGATTCCGACTCACTACAGGACTCCACTATCATGGCATATGTCAGGGGAATTTGACAGCCCTCTTACCAAATCCCTCTGCAGTCTGGTCAAACATGTAGTCCAGCACTCACAAAGCAAAAATAGTCGCTAAACCATACACACTCCCCAAATCTGTCCAGGGCTTCAGACTATCTGGGCGGTGGACAGAGGCACTCTCCAAGAGTTCCTTTTTAGTGGCTGACCAATACAATATAATACACAGTAACACCCTTATGTCATTGTGGTCCAGTTCTTTAGGGAGACCAAGATTTTTTCAAATTTACAAGGGATTGGTTCCTATCAGTCTGGTTCCTACCAAGCCCACTGGAACACCAACAAGGAAGTACTCGGGCAAGGTCTTGCCACAATCACAGCAGGGTAAGCAGGAAGAATCCAAGTATACCTGGGCCTACAAGAAGGTCCTTATGCTACCCAGATCTGCCTTGGATAGCCACCTAAATGGAGCACTGACCTAAATGATAAAACTGGAGGACCTGGAGGAAGATTCAAACGCTGGCTTCTGAAGGCAAACTGCTCCGGTAAGCTCAGCGGCAGACAGAGATCAGAATGGAGCCTGATCCAACGCAGAAGAGGAGACAGATGCCAAATCTGAGGGGCCTTTAGTAAACAGTCTCTGAGCCCTTCTGTGGTTAGAGTCCTTTGATCCATCCACAGACTGATCCCTGTCTCTATCTTTCTCTCTAGGTCTATTCCTTAGGCTTGTCATACATTTTCTTTGAAGGACACCCCATGAAAGAAGAGAAAGTCTCCCTCTTGGGCAAGGAGAAGGCCTTTAGACACTAACTTAGAATGATGGTCTGAGAAGGCTCAGAGGCTCAAAAGAACAAAATTTACAGGACTTGTTCAACGAACATTGCCCAGACAATAAATATTTCAAATGTGGATCCTGTGACAAGATATTGTGGCCACAGGTCACACAGACTTCTTAAAACCTGCAATCTTGAACCAACTGACCCAAGAAATGGATGGCAAATTTCCACAAAATAACCCAATGGGTCCAACACACAAACTACCAGTGAAAAAAGGATCAGAAAAATTTAATTTGGGGGGGGGGGGGTCAAACAACTCAACTAGTCCAACAAACAGAGAAACCACCACCAAATGGTACCAAATAACTATTCTCAGAAGCTAAACACATTAAAAGGAAGGGGAGAAAAAGAAATTGGCTAGGAGTTAGCCAAACAATGAAGGCTAACAGGGTTATAAACCCACTTGAGCATAATCAGAAATGCTCCAAAAAAGACCAGGAAAAAAAACAGTACCTGGCACAATCAGCTGAGTCTTAAACACGTTCATAGTCTAGCAAGGCAAATAAGATCAGAGGCAGTAAGGGTGGCAAGTGCATTATGGAAGAGGGAGGAGCTTGAGCTTTGGAACTGAAGTTTACTTGCCTGCCTCAGATCCAATATACCCACTTGCTAGGGAAGACGGAAAAGACATCAAAACTTTAAAAATGTAAAGTAAGACTTTAAAATAAATTTTCCAAATCTTACATCATCTGAGAACTTAATTTGTGCCATACATATACTAAACAATTAAAAAAAGAAAATGCAACCCTTAAAACATGCAACTCAATCAACCTACTTCATTTCCTCTTGCATAACAATCCCTGAAGATTGGGGCCTTTGTCCCCCTACTTGCATTTTCTGCTCACGAGTAGAGATCTTTACATGGGCTCATAGCGGCAAGTGTTACTGTTCTCACATAGGCTGAGGACCTGTACACTGAAAGTGGCAGTACTGTTGCACTGGGGATTGTGCAAACAGTACAGTATAGATAAGCAGTGGAAACTTGCACCACTAAGCATTATTGACAGTGGCTAAGTTTATATCAAATGGTAGTGGTTTAAATTTCCACTGCTTATCTATACTGTACTGCTAGACACTGTGGTGCAACGGTTAGCATTGTTGCCTCATAGCAATAGGTTCTCTGGTGCAATTCTTGGCTGGACTGCTTTCTCTGCAGAGTCTGCATGTCCACCCTGCAGTCAAGCGACTTTTAAAGACATGCATGTAGGTGCATGTGCGTACTTGTGTGCCTTCTGTGAAGGTTGGGTGCCAGGCTGGCAACTAGACACCGTAAAACATCACTGCCAATCCATCTGTAGACCGGTGATCAGCTGTGGTGACCCCTAACTGGGAAAAGCTGAAAGACATTGCTTTTTACTGTACTGTTTTCCACAATGCCCCATCTTCAGGGACAATTTTCTATTGAAGGCATCTTAAAAAAAAAAAGAGAGATGCTTGTAACACATCAAAAAAGTGAGCAGGGCTAAATGCATGATACCCACAGCAATGCTCCTTGCAAATTACCACATTTTTAAAATAACAGTGATAGGCAGTACAGAGTTTCCATAACTACAACCTAATGACTCACCTAGCAAGAAACCAGATGCATCACTGCCAAACAATAACGGCAGGTGTGGTACATCAGTTAATTTGGGGGTAGGAGGTTAAGTGTGTGAAAGCAAAGGAAACCATTAAATAACTAATGTGACCAGATTTGCCAGGGAGGAACAGTGTGTGACTCTCAATTTAGCATTGCATAAAAATCTAAAAACCACTATCCTACTGCATTCGTAGTATATATTCATGACATTTGTGACAAAAATTGTTACAAATTTCATATGGTTTCAGAGGTACAGTCCTATATTACTAGATACCACCCAGCATGCCTACAAAGCCATTTGGTTGTTAGGAAGAGAAAGACAGAAAAACAGAGCAAACATGCCTGACGTTTTTGAGACAAATTTTAATCAGAATCTCTCTCCGCAACAGCAGATCAACAGTACGCAGAACGATTAGCAGTGGAGGTTTTTACGGTGTAGAGTTGTCAGCCCCACATTCAACCTTCACAGGAAAGCACATACACGCACACATTCACACCTACAGCCAATTTGTAAAATGCCCTTATGAAATCAGAACTAAAAATAATAGTTCTCAGAAAAAGTGAACATTTCTGCCATTCTAATTGTTATAGCAAAATATGCATATCTTGCTCATTAAAACAGACAATCATACATTTGAAAATTGTGCAGTTTGTCACAAGTTTTATTAGCTTGTATAATGTGCTGCATAAGGTTAACCATCCAGTTATGTTTGTCCTGAACACCCTGAACTAATAGATACTAACATCCGCAGGTAAGGTCCAACTGTGGTAAGAATGCACATGAAAAAAAAGGGCAACATCTGCAAAAGATTCAAGTTCGGCCATTAATTCTCTCAGGAGTACAAATGCTGTTGCAACTTCAGTGTAAAAAAAAGTAAATTTCTCCACGATATATTTTTATTTGAAATCATACGGCATAAAATGACATTACATGTTTTTAATTAAAATTTACAATTAAGTTGTTCCTCTAACTTTTAAGCAGGGGACAACTTAGTGTTATTTTACATACAATTACGCAGTCTCATTGCCTAAAAACAGTACTTTAGATATACAGCCACTTGTATATAATGTATACAAACAGTCAAAAAAAAACAACGGCTACAAGCAAGGGTAGGAACTAAGGTTGCACTTGCAAGGTTTCACGTGAAAATTAGAACACCAGAAGGGATTTGTAAGTATTTAACCCAGGATTTGCATTAACTGAATCAAAGCATAGTTAAAAAAGAGAAATAACTATGGCACATGCCCCTTGGAAGGCCTGGGGTTATACATGAGACACAGGGAGTGTTGTACAACTTAAAAAAAAAAATGTATTATACACGGGGGGGGGGGGGGTGATATGGTTGAGGCTTAGTTTCAAGTTGCAAGCAGCTGAGGCCTACAGTCAGTCACATGGCAGGGCCTGTGAGTCGAGACCTGTAGTTAGCCATAGGGCAGGGCCTAGGAACTGAGGCATGCAATTAGCCACATGGCAAGGACTGGAAACTAAGGCCTGCAGGTAGCCACATGGCAAGGACTGGAAACTGAGGCCTGCAGGTAGCCACATGGCAAGGACTGGAAACTGAGGCCTGCAGGTAGCCACATGGCAAGGACTGGAAACTGAGGCCTGCAGGTAGCCACATGGCAAGGACTGGAAACTGAGGCCTGCAGGTAGCAATTTGGGGCAGGGCCTGGGAGCTGAGGCTGGAAAGTAGTCACAAGACAGAGCTTTTGGAGAGGATCAGAAACAGTTGAGGGCCCTCAAGGGCAGTTGCCTTAAACTATTTTATTTACATGGGACAACGATTCTGTATCCAAGTAAAGTCTAGTTATGTTAGTTTTGATGTTTACATTTATATTTAAATGACAGAATAGGTTTAAACTAATACTTCATGTAGGGTTTACTATGGGATTAAGGCTCAGTTAAGGCACACATGCCTAAGTGTGACCTGGGGTTTAGGGATGAGATGCAAAAAGTTTTAGCAAAAACTGAAATTGTTTTTCTTAGTAATCTAGCACACAATACTCGTGGCCTGCAATTAATTAGATGGCTGGGGTCAGTGAAGAATCATATGGCAAGGCTAGCGAGTTGGGGCCTGTGGTATGCTTAATACGACATAAATCATGTTTGGTTCACTAACTTGTGCTTAATGCAAGTAAATCATTTCTGGTTAATTTCTTAGCAAATAAAATGACATTAATACTAAAAATAATACTACTACATAGGTTCATAGGTTCATACTAGGCTATCTGCCCTAGGGCATTTATAAGCCTAGCCAGAGTGTGTTTGGCTTTCGCCACCCATTTTGAAATAATTTTGCTATGCCCTTTTTCGAGGTTAGTATACTGTGCCTCTGTCTAACAGTGACACAGAAGTGGTACCCAGGGGTAAACCTACGATCTCCCATCCACTCATCAAGATTCCTCTTGAAGAGAGTCAATGAGGGACTCTGCCTAACCTGGACTGGGATTTTATTCCAGAGTGAAGGGAGCCTCTGGGTTATGAATCTGTCCCTCCAGCATGTCCTATTTATTTCAGTGCTGAGGTTCAAGTCTCTCGAGCGCGTAGCTCGATGGGATTTGGATTTTCTGAGGTGCAGCATGTCCATTAATTCCCGGTTGGACATGGCTTTATATGTCAGGCACAGATCGCCTCTGAGCAGGCGTTATGCCACTGAGTAGAGCTGGAGTTTCTTTAACCGGGCAGCATATGGCATCTGTTTGAGCCCTTTGATCCTCTTGGTGAGGTACTTTTGTGGTCTTTCCAGTTGCTGCAGGTGTCTGGTAAGGTACATCCCAAAAGGGGCATTGTACTCAATTATGGGCCTGATGAGGGATGAGTAAAGAGGCACGATGACCTACCCTGATCTAGATGTGAATCCCTTCATGATTAGGTGGGCTATATAAAATGTTTTTCTAACCACTTTGGCCACGTGGTTGTCAAATGAGAGATTGCTATCAACTTGGGTCCCCAGGTCCCTAACTACTTCTTCTGTACTTAATGGATTACCACCTATGTGGTAATTTGTGGGCACTTTGTTTTTGCCAAAGGGGATGACTATACACTTTTTGGCATTTAGCTTGAGGCCATGGCTTTGGCACCAGTTGTCTGTTTCTATGAGGCCCTTTTGGAGGATGCTTGTGTCGGCTGGAGTGTCGATTATGGCGCCCAGTTTACAGGCATCTGCAAACTTGGTCAGCCACAGTTCTTCCGTGTTGGCCTGTACCTCCGAGAAATATATACCGAACAAGAGAGGTCCCAGGACTGAGCCTTGTAACTGGTTTGGAGTCTGACATGGCTCCAGCAATTCTAACCATGTGGGTTCTGTCCTTGAGCCAGTTTGCAACCCATCTAGTGACATAGGGGTTTATATTTAAGCTGGTGAGCTTATCTATAATGCCCGAGTGGGGTATTGTATCGAAGGCTTTTGCGAGGTCTGGCCTTAGTGACGGTTTCAAAGAAATCAACCAGGTTTAAGAGGCAGGATCTGCCCTCAACAAAGCCAAATTGGGTAGGATCCAGCTTCTGTAGGTCCCCAATATCTTTATTTATGAGGTCCATGATGATCCTTTCCATAGCTTTGCAGACCAAGCTAGTCAGGCTTATGGGGCGATAGTTTCCAGGATCCGTTGAGGCACCACCTTTGTGGAGAGGGACCACTGTTGCTGTACGCCACTCTTTGGGTACATATCCTGTAGTAAGGCTGAGATTGAACAGTAGTTTTATGTTTGGGTTTAGCTCTTCTTGGAGTTCATGTAGGACGCAGCCCAGGACACCGTCTGGTCCCACTGATGCTGTGTTTTTTGCTTTGGAGAGGGCAGCTCTTACCTGAGCATCTGAGATGTCAGGGGGGCAGCACTCTGCTGGGATAGATATTTGCCCTTTTGGTGGAGAGGGGGGGGGGAGTTTGCGCTGAACCTGTCAGCTAGGATGTTGGCAATGTCTGTGGGTTCGGTGTATTTTTTGTCATTTTGGACTAATTCTGAGCCTATCTGGGAATTCCCACCCAGGTTCCTAACATAACTAAAGAAAGCCTTGTGATTATCCTTAAAGTTCTGTGCAATTTTTCTCTCGAAACTGGCCTTAGATGATTTTATGAGTGCCCGTAGTTTTTTGCTAATACTGATCAGAGATGCCTTCCCTTTTTGGGATTTTGCTCTATCATGTAGTAGCTTCCTCCTTCTATTGTATAGTTTGTTTAAGGCTGGGGTCCACCAGACAGGACGTCTGCCTTTGGAGGATTGGGACTTGGTTTTATTTGGGATTGCATGATCCATGCATTTCCTGAAGGTGTTCATAGAATGCGTTTATAAAGGATTCAGCGGTCTGGGCCGTATTTTCCACAGGCCCGGGGCTTTGAAGGATTCCACCTCGGTTTTGAGGAGTGTGAAATTTGCATTAGAGAAGTTTTTCACTGTGGTTTTCAGGGCATGGGGTGGAGTCGGGATGTGAATATCCAGTGAGATTAGTTTATGGTCTGATCTTACCAATGAGGGATACACTTCTGGTCTGGAGCAGAGAGCCCCCATGTTGGTGATTATCAGGTCCAGTATGTTTTCCCCTCTTGTGGGAGTGGTAACAAATTGTTCCATAGCATTTGAGTTTATAAATTCTAGGAACCTTTGGGCTAGGGTGTTGGCGCTAGAGTAATGCTCCCAGTCTATGTTTGGGTAGTTGAAGTAGCCCAATATAATGGTGTTTGGAGAGACCTTCATATTTTCTAGTGTTCTCAGGAAGGCCAAGTGGGGTTCCTGGGTTTGGGAGGGTGGGCTGTAGCAGGCTATAAACTGGAAGGCAGTTTTACCCACTGTTAGTGGCACATGGATAGTCTCTGATGCTTCGTGCTGTGCCACCAACCTGGAGGTGTGGGTATCTTTGACGAATATTGATACTCCCCCTCCTTTTGTGGTTCGGTCCAAGTTTTGGGTCCGAAAAGCATGGTATGAGGTATAACCTGGTAGTGCTGGGGTGCTCTCGGGAGCCTTGAACCAGGTTTCTGTTACTGCACAGATATCGATGTTCTCCATGCTAAGGAGAGTTTTGAGTGCGTGCATCTTGAGGTTTAGACTTCTGGCGTTGAGTAGCATTACTCTTAGTTTCTTATCCCTTGTGATACCTATGGAGGTGGGTTTGCCTTTTGAGCCTTGCCTAAAAAAGGCACTATGGGGGTAGCAAGAGCCTTTGCCAATATCCGAAAGCCCAGGGGTGACAAGTGCAAGCCGTCCCTAGCGAAGCATCGTGGCTTGTCGAGCATATCATCCCAAGCTGACATGCAGTGAATCCCCTTTGAATGACACCAGTACTTAAGCCAATTGTTGAAATTGATCATCTTGTCTTCATATTGTGGCATCATTCTTGATGAGGGTAAGATGCTACTCAAGGTCAGGGTCATACCGGCCTGGGCTACATGCTCAGAGAGCTCCTCTATGTCTCTTTTCATGTAGTCCAGGGAGGTACGTCTCAGGTCATTCACACCAGCATGGACAATGACTGAGTCATATTTGTACTTGCCTTGGAGTGACCTGAGTGCTTGTGTTATGTGGCGGATCCTAGCGCCCGACAGGCAAGCTCACCGTGACCTTCTCCTTGTTCAACCTGGTGAGTAGGACGTCAGTGTGCCTGACGATACAGTCACCTATTACAAGTGCATCAGGTGTGTTGTTTAGCCTTAAGGGGTGTGACTGTTCGGCACACTGGCTTTGTGAGCTATGTGCTGTACGTGTTTTGTTTTGGGGTAGCGGTTGCTTGGGTGTCTGCTTTGGAGGTCTCTGCTGCTTAGGCAGATTTTTATTTAGAGCCTCCGAGTATGTTTTTGTGTGTTTATGTGTTTGGTTTGCTGTCGTGGTAGGTCTATGTGAGACTGGAATTGTAGCGAGTGTGGTTTCCTTCTCCTCCTGACTGGTTACGCCAGTAGTGAGTTGAGAGAGCTTAGCCTCCAGTATGGCTATATGGTTGCATCTCTCACGTGTTGGAATTTGTTGGGAGGAGGAGAGGGTTGTCTGTGTACATGAGGCAGTTGTAACATTGCCTCAAGATTCCCAGATTCACCAGCTGGACCGGAGAGAAGATTGACAACTGACCTTTGGACATGCTAGAATAGTATTGCGAATTCCTTTATAATTGAAAAAAAAAAAAGGGCTAATGGGGAACAAGGTACTCAAGGGGAGTTTGTGAGGGTGTAGTGCTTTTAATTTTTTAGTGCTGACTTATATAATTGCTTTAGTGGGCAAGTGCCAGGTAACTTAAATGCAATGTGTTACAGGTAACTTAAATGCAAAAATGACAAACAGTAACTTTCTTTCAAGTGAAACAAGGAAATAAGTACAGTAAGCAATGCAGTTATCACTAGGGATCCGCAGAAGCGCTGAAAAGCCGCATTTTACGTGGAATTAGTGTTTCAGGGAAATAAGCATACAAACAAAGCTAGATTCAGCAGGCCTGGATCTAGTCTATGCTACAGCAAACAAGGTGTACCAATTTCAGTAAGAAACAGTTCAAATATGCAGGCACTATAAGCCTTTAACCAGAAATTCCCAGCTCAGAAGGGCAGAGTCCAGCCTCTCCTCCCACAAGAGTGCAGACCACAAACCTTCTTAATGTAAAACAACTGGTCTGAAGCCCAAGTGCTTAATCCAAAAGACTTAGAATGACAGCTACACTTTAATCAAGTTACTACCAAGCAGTAATAAATACAATTGAATACTTTAAAGAATGCCTGGATTAGTGCTCAAGTTATACAAACAAAGCTAGATTCAGCAGGCCTGGATCTAGTCTATGCTACCGCAAAGAAGGTGTACCAATTTCAGTAAGAAGCAGTTCAAATATGCAGGCACTTTAAGCCTTTAACCAGAAATTCCCAGCTCAGAAGGGCAGAGTCCAGCCTCTCCTCCCACAAGAGTGCAGACCACAAACCCTTCTAATGTAAAATAACTGGTCTGAAGCCCAAGTGCTTAAACTAAAAGGCTTAGAATGAGATACACCAAGCAGTAATAAATACAACTGAGTACTTTTAAGATGACGCAAAAGCAAAATAAAGTAGGAAGAAACACAAATACAGTAAAAGCAGATACATTTTTTTTTTCAGAAAAGTAGCAAAACAGTAGTAAAAACAATTCACATGCAGTGTAAGCTGGCACACTTGAGTATGTAGCAATATTAGTCCACACACAGTTTGAAAAAATGTAATTAAATTAAAAAGAACTAAAAGCAAGTGGAGAATTCAGCTAAGTGGGTCATTAACATTAATCTAGGTCATAATTCAGCTGAGTGGGTCATTAACATTAATCTAGGTCTTATGGAATTTACAGCCATTTGCAGGTTGTAAATGAATACATTGGGTAATTGTGGATAGAAAGGTTTGGCAAAAAGGGGAAACTCTTGTTCAGGACCACAAAGCCAATGCTTAAGTTTGATAACCCTGTGGATTTATTTGTTGTTTATTTTAACTCCTAACACATTACTAAACCTTGGTGTAGTAAACAGTAGTTGGTTGGTGGGGATTCTGTGGCTAAGTAGCAGAATATTGTAACCATTTCAATGTTAGTGGTGCTACTTTCTTTAAGGAAGTAAAAAAGAAGGGCAGAAAGGTGGGGGAAGGTAATGGTTCAGTGCACAGAATTTCTTCAGGAAAGGCTGGAATATTTCATTTGAGGTCAAAGCTTTGATTTGTTGGTAATAATTTAGTTGGGTTTTTAGTTATCACTGCAAAGTAGCCTAGTGGAACACAAAACATATTTAAAGCATTTTCCTGTTTGAGATAGCAAGATTATTTCTAAATGGGTAAAAGTTTCATTTTAGCAGCTAATTCAAGCTAAGATCGCAACCCATGGCTATAAAGTATGCAAGAGAAGAAAAACTAGCTTGTATTTGCTGCAAAGCAGAAGGTTTTCTCATCCCCCACTTCCTGCAGTGTAATTAGGTTTTATAGACAAAACTGATCAGATAACACTATGCACTTACAAAGGAAAGAGGGGGAAGTTTTATGGCATTCCACTTACACTTCTTGGGAGGAATGCTTTAAAGCCTTAGTAAAACCTTTGTAATATTGGGGCAATGTAAAGGCCCTTGAGTTGCAAAACTTCATTACTGTCACTTTGTTAGTTCACATATTTTTGTAAGTTGATAGATGTGCAAATGCACTGTCTTGCCTTTAGATATCCACATCAGTTGGGTGGGAAGAATTCAGCAATACAAACAAGAAAGCTTAGTCCCGTAGAAAGAGGTAAATGATACTTTTGAGTACTCCAGAATTACTTAAAAATCTGGAGGCATATGAAGATGTTAATAAAAATAAAAAGATAAATAAAATAAAGTTAATAAAAATATTAATAACACTCCATTCTGTTTAATAAAATAATAATGCTCCAAAATATTAACACACAAATGATAAATAATAACAATAATAATAATACTCTATGGTGATGGCCAGAAGGTCCTCTGTCATTAGGTAAAGGTTGCAACATTCCTCTCAACTTCTTGGTTAAGAATTCTGGGCAAAACCAAATAAATTTGTAAGCATTAATGAAATTCACTTAGAAAGTTGTTAATTGCGGTGGTACAGCGGTAGCGTTGTTACCTCACAGCAAGAGGTTCTTCTGTTCGATTCTCGGCTTCAGTGCCTTCTGTGTAGAGTCTACATGTCCTCCCCGCGGTAGGGTGGCCTCCGAAGACATGTGTGAATGGGCGTGCCTTCGCTGAAGGTTGGGCGTCAGGCTGGCAACTCGGCACCATAAAAATCGACTGCCAATGATCCACTGTGACAACCCCTAACTGGGAAAAGCTGAAAAGACAAACTTAGAAAGTTGTTAGAGGACCACAGATGCTGTGACAGTGGGCATGTTCTGAGTACTAAATAAATAAATAAATAATAATAATAAAAAAGTCACGCTAGAATTCACTTCGGGTGTTGGCTGTGGTAGTTTACATGGTGTTATTATCCAGTGTCATCATGCAGGCTATATGGTTTAGCTTGTTGTGTAGTAAATTGCTACTCAGTAACAGCGTGTTAAGACAGATTGTTAGCAGTTTTTAATCATTTTGCATTATTCTGCAGATATCTACTTGGAGATATTCAGGAAGATGGGTCAGGGCTAGATACACTCTGATGACCTTCCCATACTTTTTTATGAGCAACCAGATGATTAAATGTTGGCACGAAACAAAGTGGTTAAAACAAATAAATGACATTTCAGTGTACGGTAGCAGATATGTAGACAAGCAAACCCAAATGCTACATCTTGATATCTAAATACAAGGAGCATTTATATGAAAGTGCACAGGGGTGCGTGTGTACACACACACACATATATATATATATATATATATATATGTGTGTGTGTGTGTATTTGTGTAGGTGTATAGATATATATGTATATGTGTGTGCATGTGTACATATATATATATATATATATATATATATATATATATATATATGTGTGTGTGTGTGTGTGTGTGTATTCATGCATGTGTATAGATATAGACATATATATATATATATGTGTATGTGTGTGTATAAGTACAGAGGTGTATATATGGGCATATGTATGCATATGTGTATATGTATTATATATTTGCAATATATGTATAGATATAGGTATGAATATGGTGTGGGTGTGTATAGTATATATATGTGTGCGTAATGTGTGTACATTTATGGGCGGCGCAGCGGTTAATGCTGTCGCCTCACAGCAAGAGGTTCTCCGGTTCGATTCTCGACTGGAGTGCCTTCTGTGTGGAGTTTGCATGTTCTCCCTGCGTTCGCGTGGGTTTCCTCTGGGTACTCCGGTTTCCTCCCACATTCTAAAGACATGCTTCTGGAGCATTTCTCCCCGGGCCTCTGCTGAAATCAGGATCTGTGGAACCTAGTCAGACTTTCCCGGTCAACAAATGATAAATAAAAAAAAAAAATAATATGTATGGATATTTCGGTATATGCATATATTATATAGCTTTGTGTTTATAAGTATGTATGTGTGTATGTACATATATATGTGTATATGTATTTATACTAATTTTGGTAAGTTAAGTCACCTAGCCATTACTGGAATCAATTACAATGTAAATTTAGGCATCAGTGCATGGCATCCGTAAGACAAACTGCACGGCCAAGGCATGTTTCATCTCAGCCCCCCAGGATAAACTTTTGCACACCATATCCCTTTAAGGAGTATTTATTTTATTTATTTTTATTTTACATTTGTTGACCGGGCTAGTCCAACTGGACACATGTCCATTTTCTGTAGAGGCCCGGGGAGAAAAGCTCCAAGACACATACAAAAATACAACATAGTAAGTTACAATAGTCCAAGTATATAACAGCGGTTAGTAAAATACAATACTCCTAGTGAGCATAACACAAGACAGTACAAGGTAATGTTCAAGACATGTTACTATATACATATTTTAAATTGCAATAATGTGGTCTTTGGTTGATTAAGGATAGGTCAATAAAGATGAAGAGTACTGAAACTAGTGTACAGAGAGAAGGTTAGTACAGCAGGGGCATAACCAATGTGTAATGAGAAATAGTTTTAGATTCTGTTTAAAAAGTGTCAATGAAGACAGAGATACGAGTTCAGTGGGAAGATTCCAGTGCTTACCAACAGTATTAGAGAACAGAGTCTCCTGCTAAGTTGTTGGATCTGCTGGTGTTAAGGAGTTTGTTTGAGGAGCGTAAATGTTTATGACTGTTACATGCAGTAATGAGGCAACAGGAGTGTTGGTGGGTTGATACAGGGTCCTATGGGCTATGACAAGCTGGTGAAATTGCAGTTGGTTTTGGAACTCTAGCCATCTTACTTGCTTAAGATTAAGACAGTCATGAGTTCTAAAAGGAGAGCCAGTGGCAAATCTAGCAATATTATTATAGGAGATTGTCAGTTTGCTGAGGTTGTTTTTAGAAAGATTAGTGTATTTAAGTGAAGCATAGCATAGGATGGAGATTAGGTGAGTTCTGACTATGGCGGTCCTGGCTACTGGTGTAAGAAAGAGTTTGATTCTATAGAGGGACCCCAATTTCTTGTTGACTGTTTTTATTGCGCTGTTTATATGAGTATCAAAGCTAAGGTTGTTATCTATTGTTATTCCTAAAAGTTTAGTGGTTGAGTCGGGAGATATGATAGTGCCATTATTAGATAAGAGTGTGAAATTTATTGGTGTGGATTTTTGGGTTGGTGTGAAAAGTAAAAGTTTATTTTTTTTTAGGATTTAGGAGGAGGCAGCGGTTTAAAAACCACTCCCTACTGTATTAAATGCTTTTTGGGTAAGGGACTGTAGTTCAGTTGGAGACGTGGCTGAACAAATTATTGTGGAGTCATCTGCGTACTGAATACAGGTGGCATGAGGAATTGCTGAGTGAAGGTCATTAATAAAAATGGAGAATAGGAGTGGGCCTAATATTGAGCCCTGTGGAACACCTTGGGAAATAGGGAGGTGAGTAGATTTGTTTTCCCATAGCACAGCCTGTTTGTCTATTGTCCAAGTAAGATTTAAACCAATTTATGGCTAGAGGTTCAAGTGAGAGGGATTTCAGTATATTTAAAAGGAGCTGGTGATTAACCATGTCAAAAGCATTAGATAAATCAAATCAATAAAGACTGCAGAGGAGAGAATTTTGTTGTTGTGGTTTTTGTTGATGAAGTCTGTGAAGGTTAGAAGGGCAGTGGTAGCACTGTGGAAAGGTCTAAATCCATGTTGACAATTGACTAGTAAGTTATTTTGGAGTAGGTGGTCAAGTAGTTGCTTATGGATGCATTTCTCCATAATTTTTGCTAGAGGAGATAGAAGCGCAATAGGACGACAGTTAGAAAAGTCATTAGAGTTCCCACCTTTATGTAGGGGGATAATGTGAGAGATTTTCCAGATAGATGGGATAGTTCCTTCACTTATGGTTCTGTTAATCAGTATGGAAACGGGATAGGCTATGCTTTAGCTCCTTTTTGCAGATATTCTGCTGAAAGTTTGTCAGCTGAGGGGGAAGTAGGTTTTAGTTTCTGGAGAAGGGAGCAAATAAAGGAAGTTGGAACTGGTTTTAACTGAAATGATGGAGGTGGGCTTGTAATAGATGTAGGCAGATTTTAGGTATCTGGAGATAGTTGACTAGCAAGAGTTTGTATGGCGTCTGTGAAGAAAGAACTGAAGGCATTAGCTGTTTGTGTGGGATTATCAGGGTAAGAGCTTTGTGGGTTAAGTGTGATAGATTGACCAGGGTATAGTAGTTTGTTAATGCTAGTCCAGAACTTTTGTGGCTTTTTATGGTAAGTTTGTTGTAGTTGGAAGTATAAGTTCTTAAGAGGACGGCTGTTTTAGTACTATTTCTAAGTTGTCTAAAGGTTTGGTGGTCAGTGGGATTTTTAGTAGTACGCCATTTTGCCCAGGATTTGTTTCTAAGAAGGGTTTTTTGCCTAGTAGCATTTGAGAGCCAAGGGGCAGGTTTAGCTTTATTTCTAACAGAGCAAGTTGGGGCGTGATGGTTGAGGATGGTTAAGAATGTGGAATTAAAGTATTCCACTGCTTCATTTACTGGGAGGGATTTTAGAGGTGACCAATTACACTGCTCGAGTTCTGCTTGGAAAAGTTCTGGGTTAAAATGCTTTTTGGTGCGTATTATCCTAAAATTGTTTGGGTAAGTTAGGTTGGTTTTGTGTCTGATAATAAAAGTTAGTGAATGGTCACTTAGATCATCTGGAAGGGTTCCTACGTGATATGTTTAATGAGGAGTATTAGTAAGAATCCAGTCGAAGATACTTTCTTTGTTATTGGGTTTATTAATTCTGGTTGGGGAGTTAATAGTTTGTGAGAAGCCATATAGGTTAATATGGGTGGTAGGGTGTACCATACTGTAGGACTTCCAGTCGATATTAAAGTCTCCTAGGACTATGGTTTCTTGTAGGAGATTAATAGAAAGCCAGTTAAGGATATTTTCAAGGATTGAAATTTTATTTCCTGGGGGAAGGTAGATGCAAATGATGTATATAGATTTACATGAGTTGATCTGAAATTTAGAAATGAGGACTTCAGCATTATTGTCAGAAGGTGGTCTAAGGTTTGCAGTGGTAACTTGAAGGTCTGATTTATAAAGGATTGCTACCCTGCCTCCCTTTTTGGTTGTCCGGTCTAGTCTAAGGATATTGTAACCAGGTGGGGTGACTTCATTGTCTTTAATTGTGGGTTTTAGCCATGTTTCAGATAGACATAGGATGTCAAATAGGTGAACATCTAGGAGGGCATGGAGGTGGGCAATTTTATTGTTAAAGCTACGTATGTTGAGATGTGCTATATAGAGTGAGTTAGAGGGCTTAGTAGGGGCTTGGGTACTGGAGTTATTAGGGTTGCACTCTTTAGTGGAAAGGATACTGTCTGGGCCCGGGTTAGGATGAATGTCCCCGTCTAATAAGGAGTGGAGGTGTATTCTATGTATAGGGTAGTGAAAGTTGCAATAACAGTTAAGTAATTTTTTAATACTTAGCTTGATATATTTAATGTGAGATAGTCTATGATATTTAGCTTGTAGGTAAGCAGGGTTTGGCTGTGATGTTTATGTAGTTTTGAGAGATGGCTAGTATTAATGTAGACGTGTATTTGGTGAGGAAGAGAAGGGTGGGGTATAATGGTTGTTCGTAGGAGGTTAGCAGATAGGCAATAGTTAGAGTAGGAAATAGTGAGAACAAGAGTGATAGTTTTATTTGGCATGGGATGGGTAATTTAGCCATTATATTAGTTTTTAGGGTGAAAACTTGAGAGGTAAGTATGTAAGAATAGGTAAGGAAATATGTCAAAAGTTGTGGTGTTGTAACAAGGAGGGATAGGAGGTCAGGTAATAACAGGTGAGGTGTTAAGACAAGGAGGGGTGGGAGTGTTAATGAGTTGGAGTGTTAGATTGGAGCAGAATGTGATGGGGTGTGGCTACAGAGGAATAAATGTAGGAGCACTGGGGGCGGGTGAGAATTGGGAGCAGGGTATGGGGAGCGGAGTGAGCCCGCAGGGCGAACGGAGCGGGTAGAGACAAGTCAGTGTAGTAGGAGAACAATCAGTGGAATGCTGACTGATAAGTTAAGGTAGTTGAAGAGAGAAAAAAATGAAGTAGAGAGGAAAGTTTCCAAGGCGAATATTGGGAGAGTACAGTATAGCAAGAGGTGTAAGAAAGAACAACAGTAACAAGGTGAGGACAGTAGTCTGTAAAAAAAAAAAAAAAAAAAATAGACGAAAGATAGGGACTAAGTGTCACCTAGTGGCCAGGAACTGGTATTACAGCAGTAGTAAAATTCAGGGGAAGGCTGGTCTAGAGCTGAAAAAGGATGCTCAGTTTGGCTAGAGAAGGTAGTGAAATTCAGACGGGCAGTTTTAAACTATAGGTTACAAAGGGGATATGGCTGCTGGCTGACCAGGCTGAGAAACTTTTTCTTACATAAGTGAGGAACAAGCATACTACAATTAAGCTTTACAGCGAATTTGAGGAGCACACATACTTTCTTCCTTCCTTTGGTAGAAGAGTACAGGGGAACACATAGGGTGATGAGACAGCTGATAAGTTGGGAAGGGTCCTTTGTTGCCAAGGAGGGTTCTTAACCCTGTTGGAGCGAAGGCCAGCTGGGGTACTGTTAGCAGTTAGATTAGAACAAGACAGCAAGCAAAGCGAGAGAAGAAACAAAAATCTTAGTAAGGTAGTTCAGTCACAAATGCCCAAACATATTCATAAACTTCCACAATTATGCATATATTCCCAAAACAGGTTTAGAACAGGAAAGGATAAAGCATTCATCTATTAAACAGTTATAGACCAATAATTAAATGCTGTAGGATAATTGACAAATTACTTTGGTCTGAAACTATAATCAGTACATTTGTATAGTCAGAGCAAGGTTAATTAACACACTGAATTATACTGACCCTCATACAACTGCAGCTAAGATACAACTCTCTACAATGGTATATATGAACAGAAAAGCACTATGCTAGGGCTGACAAAAAATATATCAGTCATTAGTACAAGTACTATAAAGCAGTTACTGTGTTTGTTAAAAACAGTACAAGTACTATAAAAGCAGTTTCTGTATGTATTAAAAAACGGTTTTATCATTCAGTTGTCTGGCAATGGCTCACTGCGGACACATTGCATGCACATGCCATAAATAATGACTTCTGTTTAGCTGCAGTGATATAAACCACAAGGCTAGAAAGTTTGTAGGATTATAGTTATGAAATATCTAAACCGTGGGAGAGGTTGAAGGTAATGGCTAAAAATATTTAGACCGTTGCAGAACCTGTTTGTTTCTTTCCTTCTGTCTGCATAGTTGAGCTAAGGTAGTTAAGAGTTGCACACTATGCATTTGAAGAGGCCTAGGTATTTAGAAGTTGCTCCACATGTGTGGCTTAATGGTTATGTGGTGTCTGGTAAACATGCATATTGAGCAGGCAATATAGCATAATTAGAGAATTACTTCCATGTTCGCTCGTGTTGCCTGCAAAGAAAAGCAGGTGTAAGTAGGTTCTGAGTAAGGTTATGAGCAGGCAAGAAAAAAAGTAATATAGTTTTTAAATTAGATTATGGCTACAGCTAGTTAAGCTTTCTTCTAATTCCCTACTTAGATTTACACCGCGTGTGCAGCTAAAGTGAATGTGTATGCGTTGTTTGTAAAACACGCATACCGAGCAGGTAGTGGTAAATATAATGGTTACTCTTATATCTACTCGTGTTGCCAGGAGTACAGGCTGGTGTACTTAGGTTTCGAGTGAGGGTAAGCCTGTACAGGGAATTAAAGTTACATAGCAGTTCACTAGTTCCCCTCTTAGAAATAGGAGCGCTAATATTGTTCAAAAAGTCTGTTTCATTAAGGCTTGTAAAGTTGCTGCGGCACTGCAATTAAGTGTCGCAGAGCAAGATAAAGTCAAAATAACTTACTGCCCAGTACCAGAGCTAAGCTAAGTACACAGGACCAATAATTAGTAGGGCTGATGAACTGTGCATGCAAAGTGATCCCTGTGGGGTGTTCATTTATGAGGCTTTTGGCTGCTAAAGGATATGGGTGCACAAAGCCACACCACCAGATAAGGGCCTCACAGGGCATGAGGGAGGATTTAGGTGTGGCTGATTTTTTTTATCAGATTACAATGGGACAGCAATTTGGCAGGAGAGAGACAACCAACTACCGCTTTAGTGTTTACAGATGCAGCAAGGGGAATTGGCTTTGGGGGTTTATTTCAAGATCAGTGGTTCAGTGCAGCATGGCCGACTCAAGTGAAAAGTAATGTGTAATGCCTCAGTGGAAGGGTAAGGTACAATAAATGCATACAGCAATTTTTGCAGACCAGCTTATCCAGAGGCTGGAAACAAGTATGGCCAATTCCACCTTACCAAATCAGGGCTTACATTTTGGTAATGAAAGAAAGAGGATCGACTGAGAGAAGGGCGAGAAGCACGTCAGCCTTGAATTGGTTTCATCAAGCTGTGGTTTTGAAGGATTTAGCCAACACATTTCAAGTACAGACATGAAGGGATGGCGGAAACCAACATCCAAGAGGCTTGCTTCTCTCTGACAACAATAGCATAGCACACATAGTCAATAATCAGCTGGGGGGAAGGGAGTGGTAGGCAGGATGATGAGATATTTTCTTAACACAATCTCACAGTGAAGGCACAACACACATTCCAGGCATCAATAACTCATTTTTACAGTGAGCTGATCGAAGGAAGGACACTCAGCAAACTCGGAGCTACAATATATAACATTAAGTATCCTGTTTTTTATTTATTTTGTTCTTTATTTCTTTGTTGTTTATAGCACTTTGTGTACTGTGTATTTTTTCTAGCTAGTTTCACTGTGTGTGAGGTATTAACTGGAAATTGTCCACTCTTATTAAGCATCTGTTGGGTTGTTTGTTTATGATAACTTGTTGCAGTTAAACTCTTTTTTTCTAGTGGCTCCTATAGCTGTTTAAAACTTTCATTTAAAGGCTCACTGCTGCTTTTCAGCTGTGAGTAACATTTATGCTGTTTGTTTCCCACCCTCCCTCCCTGTTGGTATAGTGTTTTATAGTTGGTGGCTTTGCAGTTGCCCGCCCCTAGTGTAAATTTGATCTGGGACCCTCCTCCCAGTCTAGTGTCATTACCTCATTCTACCCAGTACAGGGAGAGCATTTGAGAAGGCCAATCACCTTAGTTTCTGCTACTCCTTTCTCTCTTTCAAAATAAAATAAATAAATAAATAAATAAAATGATCTGCTTTTACTGTATTTGTGTTTTTTCCTACTTCATTTTGCTTTTGCGTCATCTTAAAAGTACTCAATTGTATTTATTACTGCTTGGTGTAACTCATTGTAAGCCTTTTAGTTTAAGCACCTGGGCTTCAGACCAGTTTTACATTAGGAAGGTTTGTGGTCTGCACTGTAGTGGCAGAACAGGTAGCTTACATCCTTCTTAGTTGGGAACTGCTGATTGAGGGCTCAGTGTCTGTTACTCTAAAAGTGTATTAATTCTGGTTTAAGCACTTGGGCTTGAGGACAGTTATTTTACATTAAGAGGGTTCGTGTTCTGCACTCTTGTGGGAGGAGAGGCTGGACTCTGTCCTTCTGAGCTGGGAATTTCTGGTTAAAGCTTATAGTGCCTGCATATTTGAACTGCTTCTTAATGAAATTGGTACACCTCGTTTGCTGTAACATAGACTAGATCCAGGCCTGCTGAATCTAGCTTTGTTTGTATAACTTGAGCACTAATCCAGGCATTCTTTAAAGTATTCAGTTGTATTTATTACTGCTAGTAGTAACTTGATTAAAGTGTAGCTATCATTTCTAAGTCTTTTGGATTAAGCACTTGGGCTTCAGACCAGTTGTTTTACATTAGGAAGGTTTGTGGCCTGCACTGTGGTGGCAGGACAGGTAGCTTACATCCTTCTAAGTTGGGAACTGCTGATTGAGAGCTCAGTGTCTGTTATTCTAAAAGTGTATTAGTTCTGGTTTAAGCACTTGGGCTTCAGGCCAGTTATTTTACGTTAAGAAGGATTGCGGTCTGCACTCTTGTGGGAGGAGAGGCTGGACTCTGCCCTTCTGAGCAGGGAATTTCTGGTTAGAGGCTTATAGTGCCTGCATATTCTAACTGTTTCTTACTGAAATTGGTACACCTTGTTTGCTGTAGCATAGAGTAGATCCAGGCCTGCTGAATCTAGCTTTATTTGTATGCTTGTTGTTTGTTTATTTCCCTGAAATGCTAATTCCACCTAAAACGCGGCCTTTTAGCACTTCTGTGGATCCCTAGTGATATCTGCATTGCTTACTGTACTTATTTCCTTGTTTCACTTGAAAGAAAGTTACTGTGTCGTTTTTGCATTTAAGTTACCTGTAACACATTGCATTTAAGTTACCTGGCACTTGCTCACTAAAGCAATTATATAAGTCGGCTCTAAAAAAATAAAAGCACTACACCCTCACAAACTCACCTTGAGTACCTTGTTCCCCATTGGCCCTTTTTTTCAATTATAAAGGAATTCCCAATACTATTCTAGCATGTCCAAAGGTCAGTTGTCAATCTCCTCTCCGGTCCAGCTGGTGAATCTGGGAATCTTTGAGGCAATGTTACAACTGCCTCATGTACACAGACAACCCTCTCCTCCTCCCAACAAATTCCAACACATGTGAGAGATGCAACCATATAGCCAAACTGGAGGCTAAGCTCTCTCAACTCAGTACTGGCGAAACCAGTCAGGAGGAGAAGGAAACCACACTCACTACAATTCCA
Organism: Protopterus annectens; assembly: GCF_019279795.1. Lineage (NCBI taxonomy): Eukaryota > Metazoa > Chordata > Ceratodontiformes > Protopteridae > Protopterus > Protopterus annectens. The sequence goes on along the minus strand of NC_056738.1, from coordinate 342,876,336 downwards.
GTCTCACATAGACCTACCACGACAACAAACCAAACACATAAACACACAAAAACATACTCGGAGGCTCTAAATAAAAATCTGCCTAAGCAGCAGAGACCTCCAAAGCAGACACCCAAGCAACCGCTACCCCAAAACAAAACACGTGCAACACATAGCTCACAAAGCCAGTGTGCCGAACAGTCACAGCCCTTAAGGCTAAACACCACACCTGATACACTTGTAATAGGTGACTATCGTCAGGCACACTGACGTCCCGCTCACCAGGCTGAACAAGAAGAAGGTCACGGTGAGCTGCCTGTCGGGCGCTAGGATCCGCCACATAACACAAGCACTCAGGTCACTCCAAGGCAAGTACAAATATGACTCAGTCATTGTCCATGCTGGTGTGAATGACCTGAGACGTACTTCCCTGGACTACATGAAAAGAGACATAGAGGAGCTCTCTGAGCATGTAGCCCAGGCCGGTATGACCCTGACCTTGAGTAGCATCTTACCCTAACCAAGAATGATGCCTCAATATGAAGACAAGATGATCAATTTCAACAACTGGCTTAAGTGTTGGTGTCATTCAAAGGGGATCCAATGCCTGTCAGCCTGGGATGACATGCTTGACAAGCCACGATGCTTCGCTAGGGACGGCTTGCACCTGTCACCCCTGGGCTTTCAGATATTGGCAAAGGCTCTTGCTACCCCATAGTGCCTTTTTAGGCAAGGCTCAAAAGACAAACCCACCTCCATAGGTATCACAAGGGATAAGAAACTAAGAGTAATGCTACTCAACGCCAGAAGTCTAAACCTCAAGATGCACTTTTCGAAACTCTCCTTAGCATGGAGAACATCGATATCTGTGCAGTAACAGAAACCTGGTTCAAGGCTCCGAGAGCACCCCAGCACTACCAGGTTATACCTCATACCATGCTTTTCGCCCCAAAACTTGGACCGAACCACAAAAGGAGGGGGAGTATCAATATTCGTCAAAGATACCCACACCTCCAGGTTGGTGGCACAGCATGAAGCATAAGAGACTATCCATGTGCAACTAACTGTGGGTAAAACTGCCTTCCAGTTTATAGCCTGCTACAGACCACCCTCCCAAACACAGGAACCCCACTTGGCCTTCCTGAGAATACTGGAAAATATGAAAGTCTCTCCAAACACCATTATATTGGGCGACTTCAACTACCCAAACATAGACTGGGAGCATTACTCTAGCTCCAACACCCTAGCCTAAAGGTTCCTAGAATTTATAAACTCAAATGCTATGGAACAACTTGTTACCACTCCCACAAGAGGGGAAAACATACTGGACCTGATCATCACCAACATGGGGACACTATGCTCCAGACCAGAAGTGTATCCCTCACTGGTAAGATCAGACCATAAACTAATCTCACTGGATATTCACATCCCGACCCCACTCCCTGCCCAGAAAACCACAGTGAAAACTTCTCTAAAGCAAATTTCACACCTCAAAACCGAGGCGAAATCCTTCAAAGCCCCCGGGCCTGTGGAAAATACGGCCCAGACCGCAGAATCCTTTATAAACGCATTCTATGAACACCTTCAGGAATGCATGGATCATGCAATCCCAAATAAAACCAAGACCCAATCCTCCAAAGGCAGATGTCCTGTCTGGTGGACCCCAGCCATAAACAAACTATACAATAGAAGGAGGAAGCTACTACATGATAGAGCAAAATCCCAAAAAGGGAAGGCATCTCTGATAAGTATTAGCAAAAAACTACGGGCACTCATAAAATCGTCTAAGGCCAGCTTCGAGAGAAAAATTGCACAGGACACTAAGGATAATCACAAGGCTTTCTTTAGTTATGTTAGGAACCTGGGTGGGAATTCCCAGATATGCTCAGAATTAGTCCAAAATGACAAAAAATACACCGAGCCCACAGACATTGCCAACATCCTAGCTGACAGGTTCAGTGCAAACTTCTCCCCGCTCTCCCCACCAAAAGGGCAAATATCTATCCCAACAGAGTGCTGCCCCCCTGACATCTCAGATGCTCAGGTAAGAGCCGCCCTCTCCAAAGCAAAAAACACAGCATCAATGGGACCAGAATGTGTCCCGGGCTGCGTCCTACATGAACTCCAAGAAGAGCTAAACCCAAACATAAAACTACTGTTCAATCTTAGCCTTACTACAGGATATGTACCCAAAGAGTGGCGTACAGCAACAGTGGTCCCTCTCCACAAAGGTGGTGCCAGAACGGATCCTGGAAACTATTGCCCCATAAGCCTGACTAGCTTGGTCTGCAAAGCTATGGAAAGGATCATCATGGACCTCATAAATAAAGATATTGGGGACCTACAGACACTGGATCCTACCCAGTTTGGCTTTGTTAAGGGCAGATCCTGCCTCTTAAACCTGGTTGATTTCTTTGAAACAGTCACCAAGGCCATTGACGAGGGGAAGGTGGTCCACACAGCCTACCTGGACCTCGCAAAAGCCTTCGATACAATACCCCACTCGGGCATTATAGATAAGCTCACCAGCTTAAATATAAACCCCTATGTCACTAGATGGGTTGCAAACTGGCTCAAGGACAGAACCCACATGGTTAGAATTGCTGGAGCCATGTTAGACTCCAAACCAGTTACAAGTGGCGTCCCACAAGGCTCAGTCCTGGGACTTCTCTTGTTCAGTATATATTTCTCGGCGGCACAGGCCAACACAGAAGGACTGTGGCTGACCAAGTTCGCAGATGACTGCAAACTGGGCGCCATAATCAACTCTCCAGCCGACACAAGCATCCTCCAAAAGGGCCTCATAGAAACAGACAACTGGTGCCAGAGCCATGGCCTCAAGCTAAACGCCAAAAAGTGTATAGTCATCCCCTTTGGCAAAAACAAAGTGCCCACAAATTACCACATAGATGGTAATCCATTAAGTACAGAAGAAGTCATTAGGGACCTGGGGACCCAAGTTGATAGCAATCTCTCATTTGACAACCACGTGGCCAAAGTGGTTAGAAAAACATTTTATATAGCCCACCTAATCATGAAGGGATTCACATCTAGATCAGGGAGGTCATCGTACCTCTTTACTCATCCCTCATCAGGCCCATAATTGAGTACAATGCCCCTTTTGGGATGTACCTTACCAGACACCTGCAGCAACTGGAAAGACCCCAAAAGTACCTCACCAAGAGGATCAAAGGGCTCAAACAGATGCCATATGCTGCCCGGTTAAAGAAACTCCAGCTCTACTCAGTGGCATACCGCCTGCTCAGAGGCGATCTGTGCCTGACGTATAAAGCCATGTCCAACCCGGAATTAATGGACATGCTGCACCTCAGAAAATCCAAATCCCATCGAGCTACGCGCTCGAGAGACTTGAACCTCAGCACTGAAATAAATAGGCCATGCTGGAGGGACAGATTCATAACCCAGAGGCTCCCTTCACTCTGGAATAAAATCCCAGTCCAAGTTAGGTGGAGTCCCACATTGACTCTCTTCAAGAGGAATCTTGATGAGTGGATGGGAGATCGTAGGTTTACCCCGGCTATCACTTCTGTGTCACTGTTAGACAGAGGCACAGTATACTAACCTCAAAAAAGGCATAGCAAAATTAATTTAAAATGGGTGGCGAAAGCCAAACACACTCTGGCTAGGCTTATAAATGCCCTAGGGCAGACAGCCTAGTATGAACCTATGAACCTATTAGCAGATTCCCTTTCTTATTTGCAGTGGTCTCGATTCTGGTTGTTGGCTCCAAATGTGAATCCTTCTCCGGTCGAGTGCCAGATCATTTATGGGCTTTATGGGCAGACGAGAATGGTGGCTAATGTGTAATGCCCTTAATGGAAAGACAAGGGTAAGGAACAATAAATGCATACAGCAATTCTTGCAGACCAGATTATCCAGAGGCTGGGAACAAGTAGGGCCAATTCCACCTTACCAGATCAGGGCTTACATTTTGCTAATGAAAGAAAAAGGTTGGACTTCTGGAAGTGCAAGAAGGACATTGTCAGCACTGAATTGATTTCATCAGGCTTGGGGTTTGACGGATTTAGCCAACACATTTCAAGTACGGTCAATGTTTAAGGGCCTGATAAGAGGTAACCCATAGGTCCAGCGGTGTTACGTAAACTGTGGCTTGTGGTTTCAAATGTTTGTTTTTTATTTTTTTTTTTTATTATGAGGTAGCATTATTTAGGGCAGCTTTTTTGTGGGGCATTTAGATGGTCTAAAATTATTCAAACAAGATGAAAGGTCAGCGGACAGTTTTACCACTGGCACATGTACATTTGCTTGGGGAGGACACTTGGGTTTATGTGGCTAAATCTAAAACTGATCAAGAAGGCAAAGCTCAGTGAGTAAGAGTTACCCCAAAGAGTTTGGGATGGGACTTGACTAAAGTGCTACTAGAGTACTGCAAAGTACAGTTGTGTACACTTACCATAAATGTAGATGTTACAGTGTATTCACTGTTGCAGTCATTACATTTGGGTAATCCTGCTGGCAGGTTGCCCTCAGTCAGCCTGAATTCCAAAGTCTTGGGTCCTGCGTCGGCTGTCGTCGCCCCTTCCCTGACATCAGGTCGTCAGGGGTATAAAAGAAGCAGCCAACGCCATTTTCTTTAGTTTTTCTTGCCCCAGATGTCAGGTGCCCCCTAAAAGGGTAGCCAAAATTTATATCTATATATGAGATTACATGCAGCAATACAGACTTTACCTTCATTCACAAGCAAATACACCACAAAGGTTGTATAAATCAGAGAAGGAAAGATAGGTTCTATCAGAAGAAAAGGGGGGATGGCGGGTTGGTAACCTGGACTGCAACAGTGAATACACTCTAACATCTACATTTATGGTAAGTGTACACACCTGTACTATGATCTTCATGTTTCATTGTTGCAGTCATTACATTTGAGTAGATTCCCAAAGCTATGGTTGGGAGGCTGGAGCTAAACAGCATTAGAAGCGGCTATGAGACCCTGCAGAACTGCAGTGGCAATGCCTGCCCTGGATTTAGAGTAGAGTGGCAGATGATAGTGCTTTGTAAAGGTGTGCACTGAACTCCAAGTAGCTGCCTCTAAAATGTCCTTGGTTGGAACTACTCTGAGAAAGGCTGCTGAAGTGGCTGCAGCTCTGGTGGAATGTGGCCTAATGCCCTTAGGCACTGGCTTGCCATGGTATAAGTAGCAGAAACGAATGCAGTGGCCTATCCACTTTGAAATAGTCTGCTTTGAGATAGCCTTCCCTTGTCATCCTGCAGCATATGCCACTAGTAATTGCTCTGTCTTTCTGAAAACTTCGGTTCTGCCAAAGTAGAATCTAAGCTGTCTGTGTACATCCAAAGAATGCAGAATTCTTTCCCCCTTATTCTGTGGATTTGGACAAAAAGTTGGCAGATGAATGGTTTGGTTAAGAGCCACAATGGAAACCACTTTAGGCATAAATGTTGGGTTTGTCCTCAGGGAGACCCTGTCCAGATAAAAAATGATAAAAGGTTCCACAGCCATGAGTGCCTGTAGCTCTGAAACTCGTCTTGCAGAAGTTATTGCTAGGAGCAGAGCTGTTTTCCAAGATAAAAACTTTACATCAGCAGTAGCAGCTGGTTCAAAAGGAGGCAGGGTGAGTTTTTCCAAGACATAGTTGAGGTCCCATGCAGGCACTGGTGATCTCCTTGGTGGCCTTAAAATTTTGGCTCCTCTGAGGTACTGTTTTAATAAGGGATTAGAAAAGATTGGTGGCTCTGCGTTGTAATGAGCCGAAATGGCAGAGGCATGAATTTTAATAGATGAGAAAGATGGGCCTTTGTCCAGCATCTCAGTTAAGTATTGTAAAATCTGAGGAATATTTGGCACAGCTGTATCTGTTCCTTGTGCCTGGTTCCAAGCACATAATCTCTTCCATTTTCCAGCATAAGATTTTCTAGTACTAGGTCTTCTGGTTTCCAACATGACATCCATCACAGCTTTGCTGAGAGGTGTGTTTTGTCTGACTACATTATTCGCCATGCTGCCAGGTTTAAAGTCCTGAGCTGGCTGTGCAGGACCTAATAGTTTTGCTGGGACAGTAGATGCGGTACTTGAGGTAAGGTCCAAGCTGGGCATTCAGACAAGCTCCTTAATATTGGGTACCAATGCTGGTGGGGCCAGTCTGGTGCAATCAGTATCACCTTTGGCTTCTCCTGTCTGACCTTTAGGAGTACCTTGGGGAGGAGAGGCAGAGGGGGAAAGGCATATACTGATAGGTTTTTCCAGCTGAAGGATAGGGCATCCACTTTCCATGCTTGTCTCTGATAAATCCTTGTGCAGAATCTCTTTAGATGGTAGTTGTGAGGGGAGGCAAATAGATCCATATCCAGGCATTCCCATTTCCTTGTTATCATGCTGAAAACTTGTGGATCCAGCTGCCACTCGTGGGGATCCATGAGGTTTCTGCTTAGATAGTCTGCCAGAGTATTTTTCCTTCTTGGCAGGAATTGTGCCTGCAGATGTACTTGGTAAGTCAATGCTGTGTCTCACAAAGTCATGGCTAGTCTGCAAAGGGGGTAAGAATGTGTGCCCCCCTGCTTATGTACCACATAACCTTGGTGTTGTCTGTCTTTATCAGTAGTTGTCCTGGATGAAGTAGGTCTTTGAAGGCTGTCAGGGCATTTTGAACAGCTAGCATCTCCTTTTGATTGATATGTAGATGCATTTGGTTTGAGGTCCATGTTCACTGAATGCATCTTCCTGCCATGTGGGCCCCCAGGCATAATCTGATGCCTCCGTTGTTCATGTCTGCCTGGCTGGGGTTAATGTGAACGGCTGTCCCTTGTTTTGGTGACAAGCCTTTGCCCACCATTGAAACTCCTGTTGCAGGCAGGGAATGAGAGTAATTATAGTTTCCAGCTGTGGCAATGTTGAGTCCAAACACTTTAGTTACCATTGAAGTTTCCTCATATGCAGTCTTGCATATGGAATTAGTAGGATGCAGGATGCCATGAAGCCCAAAGCCTGCAAAATTTTTCTTGCAGATAACTGGGCCTTTGTTGCTAACATTTTGAAATAGGTAGTCAGTTGTCCTTGGCGTGAGATAAACCATCTGGGCAGTTGTATTTAAGCTTGCACCCAGGAATATTATCTCTTGAGAGGGTACTAGTTTTGATTTATTTTCGTTGACTGTGTACCCTAGGGCATGTTAGGAGTTTTTCACAAATGCCAGATGCTGTAGAAGGATGTCCTTGTTCTCGTCCAAGTAAGGATATATCTGTATTCCTCTTTGCCTGCAGAATGCAATTACTGGTGCCAGGCACTTTGTAAAGACCCTGGACGCAGTAGATAAGCCAAAGGGCAGTGCAAAGAATTAGTAATGCATTGAGCCAGTCTTGAATCTGAGGTATCTTCTGCATATTTGCCTGATTGGGACATGCAGGTATGCCTCTTTTAGGTCTAAAGTTACAAGTCATGCGTTCTTGCCCAGCATGGGCAGAAGCTGCTGCAAAGTCAACATTTTGAATTTTGGTATATCCAGGAATGTGTTCAGAATCGACAGGTCCAGTATTAGCTTCCAGGCCTTGCCCTTTCTGGGTACCAAGAACAGTCGAGTAAAATCATTGTCCCCGCTCTTGCTCTGGCACTTGCTGAATGGCCCTCATGTCCATGAAGGATGAGACTAGTTTTTGTGCTTCGCCCATTGATTTTTTGGCAGATCTGGCCAGCCGTTTGCCTTTGGCAGGATATGGAAATGGAACTTGTAGCCTTGAGACACGATATTTAGAACCCACTTGTCCTGGGTTATAATGTGCCAATTTTGAGAAAAAAGTGCTAATTTTCCCCCTAAGGGTGCTGCCAGGAAATAGGTGCTTGGTGCAGGCAGGGGGAAGTCATTGAGACTGTTTCCTGTAAGGTTGTGATTTGTCTTCTCCACTTTTGGAGGTAGAAGCACCCCATTGCTTTGACCTGTATGAACCTTACGCCTGGGATCTGCCTCTAGGGTGTCTGGGTCTGTCTGACACAGGAAAGGAACAATTCTTTGTTGGCCAGTGTCTACTAAATCTAGGTGGCTGTACTTGCAAGAAATCTTTGACCGTTTGCATAGATTTAGCCTTCTCCTCCATTTTCTTTAACACCTCTTCTGCCTTAACACCAAACAAAGTATCATGCTGTAAATCAAAACCACATTGCAAAGTATGCTTCCCAACTTGTTCAGCTGCATTTCCTTGTTTTCTGCACATTCAGAGTTTAACATTTTCTGTTTAAGCAATGCCATGACATGTTGCTGATATTTGAGCATATGAAACTGACATTTTAAGGCCCTTATAGCCAAGGTAGCAGATGTGTAAACCTTTTTTCCCCATCTATCCAGTGCCCTAAAATCCCTGTCAGAAGGGGTAGGGTTTTTTGCAGCGGAAGCCTTCACTCCCCTGGGACCCTGAGAAATAGTTTCTGGGTCTGCAGCAGGGTTTTTAAAAAGGAATTTATGAGAGTCAGGAACCCTGTAATATCGGTCAGGCGTAACAGGAGCTGGAGATAAGGAGTGAGGGGTAAGGCTAGACTCCAAAAACATATCATCTACAATGTCTAACACAGGAGGGATGGCTAGTGGCTTGTGCTAAGGTAGTAACAGGAAATACCTGAGCCTCTTTTTAGATTCTGAAAAATCTTGTCTCTCGCAGTGGAAATGCTCCCTCATGGTATTTAAGGTTTCCCCAAAAGAATAGTACTCAGGAGGAGAAGCTGAAGGCATGGATTCTTCAGCATCAGAATCCTCATGGGGGGGAGAATATGCCTGAACAGAAGAGGAATCAGAAGAAATGGAAACCTGATCTGAAGATTCATAGTCAGTCTCTTGCCTAGGCCTCTTATCAGGAGGGAGATGGGAACCCCTGATCAAGGTAATAAAGTCTTCTGCCATTTTGAGCACCTGTTTTTTGAGCTGGAGGCCTGTCCACGTGGCTCTTGAGTTTGCTTCTTTGCCTTTGAAGGTGCTTTAGTCTTTGCCTTTGAAGTCGGTTTAATGTATAAATGTTTGGGTCTGAATACACCCTCAGAAGCCGGTGCCTGCTCAATGGCTCCAGACCCATCTGAAGGATTAGCGTCCAAGGCTCCAATACCTTGAGTTTCCAGCGGCATGGCCGACTCCACGTGGGAGGTGGTAGCGGCCTGCGACTCTAAAGTAGCGGTCGTCAGGGGCTGCAAAAGCACCTCACTGAGATCTGGCGACTGGCTTAGGAGAAGCTTCGTCGTCGGTTTTGGGCCTCGGCTGTCTTTCTTTGCGTTTTTTGTGAACTCCGGTAGTTGGATGACTTTCCAATGACATTTCTGGAAAATTAAACCTGCGTCCAAAGTAGTTTACAGCAAAATCATACAGACGCTTAATAGTACGTTGGTTAAATCTAGCACAAAACCGACAACCCAGAATGTTATGATCAGGGCCTAGGCAAGGAATACAGTAAGAATGAAAGTCCTTATGAGATATTTGCTTCCCACAAGAAATACAATTATTAACTTTTTCTGACATTGGTTCTGGAGGAAGAAAATAGTTTCCCCAACGGGGTACTTAGCTTTATAGAATACTTCGGATCTGAAATTCGAACTCGAAAATCTCAGGAGTCGGCTGACTGGCACTTGCGAACTGCTTCTGCTTCGGGCACCACACAGCAAGAAAGACTAAAGAAAATGGCGTTGGTTGCTTCTTTTATACCCCTGATGACCTGACGTCAGGGAAGGGGCGACTACAGCCAACGCAGGACCCAAGACTTTGGAATTCAGGCCGACTGAGGGAAACCTGCCAGCAGGATTATCCAAATGTAATGACTGCAACAGTGAAACACAAATAATATCTATAGGGGTAGGTCAGATGGTCCATTCTTTTGTCATCAATAAGGTGAACCTCTGACACAGTATCAGGTGAGAGCAGTTTTAAAGGAGGCAATCAAGTTGAGTGGCCTAGGCTCAGATAGATATACATTACATTCCTTTCGAATAGGTGCAGCCTCATATGCACATACAATGGGAGCTTCACAGACAGACATTATGAAGATGGGCAGGTGAAAGTCCAATGCTTATAAAGGCTATGTAAGGTGTAAATGGCTTCAACTCTTGTCCTTTACATTTCGGCTCTCATCTTTGGATCGGAAATACATCTGGATAGTGGGTCATTCTTTCATTCAGAGACTCCGTCACTTTGCCCAGGACAGGTGGGGCTTCTCCTTCCAAGTAGTAAAATGAGCTTCTTGCAAAGCAATTTGGTTTGGGGTATCAGGAATGCAGTGGCACCATCTCAGGGCAGTACTACAGCACGCTGCAAGAAGCGATAAATCTCCTACTGTCATTTTATTGCACCTAGGGGGTAATAATATTTGTCAACATCCAATAATAGATCTAATTGGTTTGATGGTACAAGAGGTATATTGCATGCATGAATGCTGGCCACAATCTATTATCTGCTGGTCAGAAGTGGTACAGAGAAAAAAATGGAGGTGGGCTAGGTCTATTAAAGCTGTAAAGAGAATGAGAAAGACAATTAATTCTATGGATAAGGTCTTAAGGGACATTAACGGGTTTGTACATTCCTCACCCTGGCATTCGGGTCTGGTGGCCAGCCAAGTATGATAAGGATGGGGATCACTTATCTGAAGAAGTTTTGGCAATTTTTTATAAGGAATTACAAGCTGGTTTAGCTTTGAAGGGCATTCACTTAGGACAGGTTGAGATGTACTGGCGGAAGGGAGGAATACTCCTCCCTTCTGTAGCAGAAGACAGGAAAGGTAAGGGAGGCCAAGGTAATTGGGGGGGGGGGGTCACAGAACTCTTCAGCTGGGCCTTCCCTAGGCCAGACAGCCCCAAGGGATTGTTGACAGGGGATTTACCAGCCTGGCAATGGCTCCTTGGCAGATTGTAAGGCGGCACAGAGGAATTGTGATGAATTGTGAAATGAAAAAGCTGTTATGATGTGGGTATGTTGAATCAGAGGGGCTGGATATCGATGTGCTGTCTGTTGTCACGTAGGTTTAGGGGAATGCTATGAAAGAAATAAAATGGCCTCCCCGACATTCCTGCCTTGCGCACATCTCATAATAATTGGCTTCTATTTGAGAAAGGTTATTTGCAGTAAATGGCAAACACATGGCTGCTGCCATTTAATCCATCTGAGGTCTCTGTGTTTTTATTGAATATGCAGCTTGCGGCAACCCTGACTTGTAAAGCATGCAATCTCGATACATTTATTGTCAACTGTGCCAGGGAATGATAATGTTCTGAGCTGTTTTTTTGGATATGGCTCAAAAGTTAAGGATCATTAAATGAATTATGAACATTATGTTAAATGTTTTATGCAAAACAACATCTAAAAGATCATTCTGTTGGCATCAATGGCAAAGTAAGATATTGGTTCACTAAACTTTATTAAAAGCAGGTAGAGCTGTACCAATCTCAGACAAATACTATGTAGGCCTAAGGACGGTCAGGGACTAGTAAAAGGGGTTAAGGCCTAACTTAGGAATGCTCCAAACCAAAATATTTTGGAACTGGGCTTGAATGCTCAAAGGGGAAGAAAGCACAGTTTCCCAGTATTGAAACAAAATGCTCAAACTGGTGGCGAAATGGGGTGCCTGGCAGCATAAAGCACCCTTCAAAACAAAGTTCACTGCAGAATGGTCAGAAACTAGGTGATCCTGTGAAATACAAGGATAGAAAAAATAGATTACTTTTTTCAGAATATACCAAGCCTCTCTAGTAGTATTCTCTCTGGGACATGTTTGTCTGGATAGAAATCGTTCCTAGGGCAAGATGGGCATGAAGAGCTTGCAACAGCAGTAGCACTGCCCTCATCTCCAGGATGTTGATCTGATGTTTGGTCTCCAAGGAACACCACGTGCCTTGTACTGTCCTTCCCATGCAACACCCCCCACCCGAGTACGGAGGCATCCATGGTCACAGGGGCCAGGAGGATAAAGTGACGACCCAGAAAATGATCCAGGGATTGTAGCCATTAGAGAAGCAAATCTCTGCAAACTCGAGACACACGAACTGGATGGGATAATGACAGATCTAGTAAAGACCACTAGGGTCTATTGAAGAACCTTCATATGCAGATAAGCCAAGGGGTTGAGGGGGATCGTAGCAGCCATGGACCCCAATGCCCAAAGAACCGATTCTGCAGGGGGATATTGGATCTGAAAAATGTACAACACGTGTCTGAGGGACTGAAGTCTGTCCAGGGTCACAAAAACCTTGCTCTGAATGGAGTCTAACAGAGCTCCAATAAAGTCTAGAGTTTGAACTAGATCCAACAGGGACTTGAGATTTATGGTTATGCCCAACTGATGGGCAGTTTGGAGAAGATCCCTGGCTTGGTACAGGCGATGCCTGGTAGGGGTGGAGAGGAGCCAATCATCCAGGTAGTGGAAGAACTGGAACGCCTGCGGCCACAGGTGAGCCGCCACCACTGCCATCACTTTGGTAAACACCCTGGGGGCAGTGGTGAGACCAAAAGTACAGTTTTGTACCTACCATAAATGTAGATGTTCAAGTGTACACCCTGCTGCAGTTATCACACTTGGGTTATCCTGTCGTCAGGTGGCCCCACAGTCGGCCGAAATTCCAAAGTCTTGGTCAGACGTCAGTTGCTGTCACTTCTTCCCTGACGTCAGTGTGCCAGGGGTATATATAATGCATCCGACGCCATCTTCTTCAGTTTTTCTTGCCCCAGATGTCAGGTGCCCCCAAAAAGGTGGTCAGTAATTAGTACCAAATAAAGTAATTTTTTTGCACAAACACAAAATCCCTCCAGCTATAAGCAAATACATCAGGAAGGTATTGTATAAATTTAGCCAGTTAGATCAGAGGGGATGGAGGGAGGGTAACCTGGACTGCAGCAGGGTGTACACTCGAACATCTACATTTATGGTAGGTACAAAACTGTACTATGTTCATCGTGTTACCCTGCTGCGGTCATCACACTTGGGTAGAATCTCAAAGCTATGGATGGGTGGAGGAGTTATAGACGGTTAGAGGAGGCTAGAAGGCCCTGCAGAACTGCAGTGGGGAAGCCAGCCCTAGTCTTAGAGTAAAGTGGTAAGTGATAGTGTTTGGTAAAAGTGTGTACTGAACTCCAAGTTGCAGCTTCCAAAATCTCCTTTGTTGGTACCCCCCTGAGGAAGGATGTAGCTGTTGCCCCGGTAGAGTGGGGCCTAATGGTAGCAGGAACTGGTTTTCCATAATGGGTATAACAAAAACTAATGCAATGTCCTATCCATTTGGAAATGGTTTGCTTTGATATAGCCTTCCCTTGTGAAGCTGTAGCATAGGATACAAAGAGCTGGTCAGATTTTCTGAAATTAGAAGTTATGTACTCTCCATAACATTCCATCTGAGAAGGTGTCTTCATTTGTCTGCAACCTGTGGGTCTTGGATCCGATATCGGATCCGAGCCGGCAATTATTTATACAGCTATGGATCCGAGCTCCTAGCTCCTCCCCTCACCCATAATCCCCTGCCAACCCCAACTGACCTCAAATCAAGTTTGCCCTCTTATATACCTGAAAGGGTATCCCAAAAAGGCAGGAATAATACTAAATCTTCTGAAGGTCAGGGGGAAGGAGGGGGGATGGTTGCAGACAAATGAAGACACCTATTCAGATGGAACGTTATGGTGAGTACATAACTTCTAAATCTGAAGCAGGGACTTCATTTGTCAGCAACCTGTGGGACAGAGTCCCCAGCTACCTGAATCTCGGGCGGCCATCATGGAAGGATGTTCCGGAGCACTGCGGAGACAAAAGATGCTCTACCTCTGGAGGTGACGTCCAACTTGTAATGGTGAATAAAAGTATGAGATGAGGCCCAAGAGGCTGCCGAGCAAATATCATCCAAAGGGACTCTAGATCTGAATGCAGTAGAAGTAGATACGGAACAAGTAGAGTGAGCACGGACCCTTTGAGGTGCGGGCCTCCCAAAAGCCTCATAAGCTAGACGGATACATTGGGAAATCCAGTGTGATAAGGTGACCTTTGAAACAGCTTTACCCAAATTGAATTTGGAAAAGGAGATGAACAGCTGATCAGATTGTCTGTGACCAGCAGTTCTATGAATATAGAAACGCAGCTGCCTGTGCACATCTAACGAGTGCAGCTTGTATTCTCCTTTATTTTGGTAATTAGGGAAGAAAACAGGGAGATTAATGGACTGATTGATGTTGGTTTCTGAGGCCACCTTAGGTAGGAAGGATGGATTGGTCCTGAGGTACACTCTATCCTGATGAAAAACCAAATAAGGGGGTTTTACGGAAAGAGCTTGAAGTTCTGAAACTCTTTTCGCAGAGGTGATGGCTACTAGGAAAGCTGTTTTCCAAGACAGGTATTTAAGATCAGCAGAGGCAGCTGGTTCAAAGGGGGAAGCAGTCAAGGCCTGAAGAAAGTACAGTTTTGTACCTACCATAAATGTAGATGTTCGAGTGCTAATACAGCTGCAGTAATCACAGATGGGTTCTCTGCCGTCAGGCGGGTCCTCGGTCGGCCGAATTCCAAAGTCTAGGTCCGGCGTCGGTTGTTGTCGCTTTCTCTCCTGACGTCAGTGAGGCCGGAGTATATAAGACACAGCAGACGCCATGTTTTTCAGTCTTTCTTGCCCCAGATGTCAGGTGCCCCCAGAAGGAAGGCAATACATAAATTATATATGTATATATACATGCAATGCAATATAATCCAAAATCAGTAGTGCAAGCAAATAAACCATAGAAGGATAACCCAGTCAGGTTGTATGAAGAAGGGGTTAGGCCCCATGCCTTTACCAAGTGGGGAAGGAGGGAGGGAAACCTGTACTGCAGCTGTATTAGCACTCGAACATCTACATTTATGGTAGGTACAAAACTGTACTATGTTCATCGTACATACAGCTGCAGTAATCACAGATGGGTAGAGTCCCAAAGCTACGCACAGGGTGGTAGGTACTAGGTGGAACTGGGATGAGCCAGAATGCCCTGCAACACAGCAGTGGCAAAGCCTGCTCTAGTTTTGGAGTATAAAGGCAGGTGGTAGTGTTTTGTGAAGGTATGTACAGTACTCCAAGTGGCTGCCTCCAAAATATCTTTGGTAGGAACTCCTCTGAGGAAGGCTGTAGAGGTAGCTGTGGCCCTGGTGGAGTGGGATCTGATGCCTGTGGGAACAGATTTCCCATGATAGGAATAACAAAACCGTATGCAGTGGCCTATCCACTTTGAAATTGTCTGCTTGGTAACTGGCTTCCCTTGAGCCCCTACAGTATAGGACACAAAAAGTTGTTCTGATTTCCTGAAGGACTTTCTTCTGTCCAAATAATAACGTAGCTGCCTATGGATGTCTAAAGAGTGTAGCAGCCTTTCCCCTTTGTTTTGAAGATTGGGGTAAAAGGTAGATAAGTGTATGGCTTGATTTAAAGCTACCCTGGATACCACTTTAGGCATAAATGACGGGTTGGTACGAAGGGAAACCCTGTCCTGATGGAAGATGAGAAAGGGCTGCACCGCCATGAGGGCCTGAAGTTCCGAAACCCTACGAGCTGAAGTGATGGCCAGAAGGAAGGCTGTTTTCCATGACAAATATTGCAAATCTGTTGAGGCAGCTGGTTCAAAAGGAGGCAATGTTAATTTTTCTAGAATGTAATTAAGATCCCAGGCTGGTATTGGTTGTTTCCTTGGTGGTCTTATATTCTTAGCCCCTCTGAGGAACTGTCGTAAGAGTGGGTGAGAAAATAAAGGTGGATCCGTGTTGAATTCTGCAGAAATGGCTGAGGCATGGATTTTTATGGAAGAAAATGAAAGTCCACTGTTCAGCAGCTCAGCTAGATACTGTAATACCCGAGGCAAATTCAGTTTTCTAGGGTCCTGGCCTTTTTTCTCATTCCAAGAGCAAAACCGTTTCCATTTTGCGGAGTAAGCCTTTCTAGTAGATGTAAATCCAAGTAAAAGGAAAGGCAAAGCCACGGAAGCTTGAATCAATTCAAAAGTTTTAATCCACGACAATCACAAGCAAGAAATTCCACAACACAGCAACGGAAAGGCACCAACATAAACGCTATTAAGTCCAAGTGCGTTTTCGTTTGTATCCCAACACTTCATCAGATGTGATTTGTTGAACAAATCTAACTAGTTTATATACTCCATTCAATAAATCAATTAAAAAATTCACCAATTAAATTAATAAATTAAACCATTTAAAAAGACATCCTTTAAATTACTCTAATACACTTTGTTAATGTTACACCATTTCATTATGTTCAAAACATTTTTTAAAAAATTCAAATTTCATACAAAATTAAGGAATAAAAATATACTTTTATATTCCAACGGGAATTATTGTAGTTGATGTATTAAAAGTATAAAAATACAATGTCTTAACAAAAGTATTTAGCCAGTGAATTCTCTGCCATCTGGTGGCCATTTGTAAATATTGCAACTGAATTATTAATACCTTAGTAGAATTTTCTTAAAAATAAATTTCCATCAATAAATAAATACCTATTATTACAAAGTCAATGTATAGCTGAACTCTAAAGGACTAAAATAATTCATATGTAACCATTTAAAAACATCTTAAAAATGACACAATATTAAAAAGATAAAATAATTAAAATAATTTTTTAATTGATTTATTGAATGGAGTATATAAACTAGTTAGATTTGTTCAACAAATCACATCTGATGAAGTGTTGGGATACAAACGAAAACGCACTTGGACTTAATAGCGTTTATGTTGGTGCCTTTCCGTTGCTGTGTTGCTGTGTTGTGGAATTTCTTGCTTGTGACTGTCGTGGATTAAAACTTTTGAATTGATTCAAGCTTCCGTGGCTTTGCCTTTCCTTTTACTTGGATTTACAGTTACGTTTCACCTATTGTTCGTGGTTTTCTTTCTAGTAGATGGCCTTCTGGCCTCCAAAATGACATCCTGCACCTCCTTGGAGAGTAGGGTCTGTTGTGGTGTTAAGGAATTCTCCATGCAGAGAGATTGAGTGTTTTCAGCTGACTGTGAAGAGTTTTGTAGCTGTGCTGAGTCAGCAGAAGAGGCATTAGAGGTAGGGACAAGGGAGGAGTATGTGTCAGGCTCCTCAGGAGCGGGTACCAGTGTTGCCTTGGCCAATCTGGAGCAATCAGTATCATCTTCGGTCTGTCTGCTCTTGCTTTCAAGAGCACCTTGGGCAGAAGAGGCAGAGGTGGGAAAGCGTAAACTGTCCATGCTGTCCAACTGAATGAAAGGGCGTCCACTCTCCAGGCCTTTGGATGGAAGGTCCTCGAACAAAACTTTTCCAGTTGATGATTCCTGTGGGAGGCAAAAAGATCTATGTCTGGCCTCCCCCACGCTTGGATTATCTCTGTAAACACCTGAGGATGCAACTTCCATTCGTGTGGATCTGTCATATTTCTGCTTAGATTGTCTGCCAGCGTGTTTTCCAATCCTGGCAAGTACTGTGCTTGAAGTTCGATTTGCCATTCCAGAGCCAAGTTCCAAAGAGTCATGGCTAGTCTGCACAAGGGGTATGAATGTGTTCCTCCTTGTTTATGTAAGACATTACTGTGGTGTTGTCTGTTCTTATCAGTAACTGTCCTGGATGCAGGAGGTCCTTGAAAGCTGTAATTGCATTTATTACTGCTAGCATTTCTTTTTGATTGATGTGAAGGTGCTTTTCCTTTTGGGACCATTTGCCCTGAATGCACCTGTCTGTCATGTGCGCCCACCAGGCGTAATCTGAGGCGTCTGTTGTGATGACTTGATTTACTTGAGGCTTGCAGAATGGGAGACCTGTGTTTGCTTGACATGCTTGGGCCCACCATAGAAATTCCTTTTGCAAACATGGAATTATTGGTATTATTGTTTCCAAACTGTGACTGTGTTGAGACAATAGTTTTTTTAGGTACCACTGACGTTTCCTCATATGCAACTTTGCACATGGGATTAAAAGAATGCAAGATGCCATGAAGCCCAGAGCCTGCAGGATTTTCCTTGCAGTAAGCCTGATACATTTTGCTAGTATTTTGAAGTACCGAGTTAGTTGCCCCTGTTTTTCTGGCGTAAGATAGGCCATCTGGGTGTTTGTGTCCAAGTTGGCACCCAGGAAAGTTATTTTCTGAGATGGTGTTAGCCTGGATTTCTCTTTGTTGATTGTGTATCCCAGAGAATGCAGTAACCGTGTTACATAAGCCAGATGTTCCAGAAGTATGTGCTTGCTGTCCGCTTGGATCAGGCAGTCGTCCAAATAAGGGTAAATTTGTATCCCTTGAAGTCTGCAGTAGGCAGTCACTGATGCCATGCATTTTGTGAATACTCTGGGCGCAGTTGATAAGCCAAAGGGCAATGCAGAGAATTGATAGTGGATTGAACCTGCAAGAAATCTGAGGTATCTTCTGCAGCTTTGTCTGATTGGGACATGCAGGTATGCCTCCTTGAGGTCCAATGTTACCAGCCAAAACTCCTTGCCCAGCATGGGAAGAAGCTGCTGTAATGTGAGCATCTTGAATTTTGGTACGAGTAGAAATGTGTTTAGGATGGATAAGTCCAAAATGGGTCTCCAGTCGGTTCCTTTCCTTGGTACCAGAAAAAGTCTGGAATAAAAACCTTGACCTTGTTCGTGAGTAGGTACCTCTTGAATAGCTCTCATGCCTATGAGCTTTGAAATTTGTAGTTGTGCCTCTGCCCTTTGATTGTGTGGCAGGTTTGGCATGCCTCTCATTTTTGGAAGAGTGTGGAATTGAAATTTGTAGCCTCTGTTTATAACGTCCAGGATCCATTTGTCTGTTGTGACAATATGCAAATTTCTTGCAAATAATGCCAGCTTTCCTCCCAAAGGTGCTGCCAGCTGAGACTTGCTTGGCATGGAAATGAGGGAGTCATTGAGTTTCCTGTATTGCTGTGCACTGTCTTCGTCACCTCTAGGTGCTGGAGTTTGCCACTGTCGGCCTCTATATGATCCTTGTGATTGCCCTCTGCCCCTTGTGCGTCTGTATCTACCTCTTTGGGGCTTGTCAGTGGCTGGAAAGGACCAGTTCTTTGAAGGCCAATTTCTGCTAAAACGTGGTGGTTGGACCTGTAGAAAAGCTTTGACAGTTTGCATAGATTTGGCTTTTTCTTCCATTTTCCATAATATCTCCTCAGCATTAGTACCAAACAGCACATCCTTTTGTAAAGGAGCATCTAGAAGTTTAGCTTTCACATGATCAGGCAAGCTTTGTTCCCTAAGCCAGGCATGTCTACGAATGACTGATCCTGTAGCAGCAGCTCTACTTGAGGCCTCTAGGGCATCATAGCCACATTGTAAGGTGTGTTTACCCACTTGCTCTGCACTATGCATCATATCCTGCAACTCCTTCAAATCTGGTTGTTCAGGTTGAGACATTTTATTCCTTAATTGTGATAACAGGAACTGTTGATATTTAAGCATATGAAACTGACAATTTAAGGCCCTCATGGCTAGGGTGAGGGAGGTATATACCTTTTTTCCCCACCTTTCTAAGGATCTTGACTCTCTTTCGGCAGGAAGTGGATTCTTAGCAGTAGAGGCCTTCAATCCCTTGGGGCCTTGAGAAATGGTTTTAGGGTCAGCATTATGGCTTTTGTAGAGAAATTGGTGAGAGTTAGGAACTCTGTAGTACCTATCAGGTTTGACTGGTGCAGGAGGCAGGGAATCCAGGTTAAGGCAAGCCTCCGAATAAACATCTTCAAGTATGTCCAAGACAGGAGGTATCGCTAGAGGTCTGTGTTGAGGTAACAAAAGAAATTCCCTAAGTCTTTTCTTGGAATCGGAAAAGTCCTGGCCTTCCCAATGGAAGTATTCCCTCAAAAGTGTGCAAGGTTTCCCCAAAGGAAAAATCCTCAGGAGGAGATACAGAAGGAATGGACTGCTCTGCATCCGAATCTTCAAAAGGGGAGTAAGAGTGTTCCTCTACATCAGAATGTTCTGATACAATGGAGCCCTGATCAGAAGAGGGAGAATCTTCCTCCAATCTGGGTCTCTTGTCTGGAGGGGGCTGAGAACCCCTGATAAGAGAAATTAAATCCTCAGCCATTTTAAGCATCTGTTTTTTAGGCATGGGGCCTGGAGATGGGCCCTGTGCAACAGGCCTCTTGGGATGCCTGGCTGATTTGGATTTAGTAAAGGCCTTAATAGAAAAGGAAGATGAGGGTCTAAAGACACCATGGGTGGAAGTGGACCTGTCCACATAAGGAGGCTCAACACTCACAATGGCTTCAGTGGTTGTAGTCTGGGAAAGGGCCGAGGGACCTGCGGTCTCGGTTACAGAAGACACCGCCAAAGGAGTGTCGTCGGTAGTCAGGGACTGCAAAGGCGTCTCGCTGAGAACCGGACCACGTGTAGCCGGTTTTGGCGTGGTGTCAGTGGGAACCGCGGACCTCGTGTGTCGGTCCTTGTCCTTGCGTTTTTTGGACAAAACGGTAGTCGGAGTCTCCGACGACATTTTATAATCGAAGGCTTTACCAAAAAAGTGTTGGGCGAACTCCGCCCGACGCTTAATAGTGCGTTTATTGAAAGTAGCGCAAAAGCGACAGCCCGAGACGTCGTGGTCTGGGCCTAAACAAGGTATGCAGAGGGAATGGAAATCCTTATGCGGTATTTGCTTCCCACAAGAAATACAACTATTAACTTTTTCTGACATCGGTCTGAGGCAAGAAAAGTTTCCCCAACGGGGTACTTAGCTTTAATGAAGACTTCGGTTTCCAATTTTTTCGTAATTCAGGAGCTGGTCGACCGGCACTTGCGAACTGCTTCTGCTTCGGGCACCGAGCGGCAAAAAAGACTGAAGAACATGGCGTCAGCTGTGTCTTATATACTCCGGCCTCACTGACGTCAGGAGAGAAAGTGACAACAACCGACGCCGGACCTAGACTTTGGAATTCGGCCGACCGAGGACCCGCCTGACGACAGAGAACCCATCTGTGATTACTGCAGCTGTATGCACGATGAACATCTAGCGATAGATCCCAAGGGGGTATGGCTTCTCTGATCGGGGGCCTAAGCAAAAAGGTACCCTTGAGGAAGGTCTTACATAATTTAGTTGACATCAAGGGACCAGTTTCGTGACCTACATGGTAATGTGAAATGGCTGCCAATTGTACCTTGACTGTCGAACAGCTAGCCCCTTGATGAAAAAGCCCTGTAAGGAAGTCCAAAACTGACGTCAGCGGAGCAGTAAAGGGGTCCACATTATGATGCTCCACCCAAACTGAAAAGCGCTTCCATTTACTGCTTCCTGGTGGAAGGTTTATGTGCTGCCACCAAAATGGCTTTGACCAGAGAGGAGATACCAGGAGTCCTAATTAGGAGTGGAACTGGAGCAGCCAAGCCGTTAGCTTCAGGCTGTCCAGGTTCGGGGTCAGCAAGCCTGATGGGTGGGAAATCAAATCCGGACTGGGATCTAGAATCCAGGGAGGATTCACCAAGTGTGACCACAGGTAAGGGAACCAAGTTTGTCGAGGCCAGAATGGGGCAATGAGGATCATCTTGCTCCCCAACCGAGAGGCTTTCTGTAACATCTTTAGCATCAGGGGAAGAGGAGGATAGGCATAAAGTAGACCGGGCGGCCAAGCATGCACTAGAGCGTCTCTCGGGGCTTCCCCTGTTGGGGGAATCAGGGCGAAGAAGTTGTCGCATTTCGTATTTGAGGGAGAGGCAAAAATATCGCAGCAGGGTTGCCCCCATTTTGCAAAAATCTGTTTCGCTACACGGGAGTTGAGAGACCACTCGTAAGGGGAAAGAATAGTGCGGCTGAGTTTGTCTGCCAGGATGTTGGACCATCCTGGAATGTGCGTTGCGATTAGAAAGCGGTTGGTGGAGATCGCCCATTCCCACACTCTCATGGCCTCTCGGCATAGAGGATAAGACCTGGTTCCCCCGTGTTTGTTGATATACTAGACAACTGACATGTCCGTCTGTATCGCAATGATTCCGACGGGAAGAAGGTTGTGAAGTGCTTGCAATGCTAACAGCACTGCCCTCATCTCCAGAACATTGATATGCAGGGAGGTCTCCGAGTCGTTCCATGTGCCTTGGACTGTTCTGCCTGAGCAATGCCCCCACCCCCCCACCCGAGGCGAGAAGCGTCCGTGGTCACTGTGACTAGGGGAGGCGGAGCGCAGAAGGGACGACCTGTATGGAGGTCTGGGGAATGCAGCCACCATAACAGGGCCCTCCTGCAAGCTTTGCTGATCGAGACAGGGTGGTGAAGAGGGAGAAGCTGGAAGGACCACTGTACTTGAAGGGTCCACTGTAATACCCTCATGTTTAGGCGAGCGTATGGGAGAAGAGTAATCGCCGCTGCCATAGAGCCCAGTGCCCTCAGGACCAATTCCGCGGGAGGAGCTTCTGATTGGAGGATGGCCCGCACATGAAGACTGAGGTTGTGTAGTCGTTCCGAGGTGAGGTAGGCTGGAAGACTTCTTGTATTCAAACTGGCACCTATGAAGTCTATCACTTGTGTTGGAGCAAGGGAGGACTTGTCCATATTGATCGTAATGCCTAACTGAGGGGCTAGGCGAAGAAAAAAATCTCTGGCTGAGCAGAGTAGATGCCTTGTTGGGGCGGTAAGGAGCTAGTCGTCCAGGTACGGGAAGACCTGCATTCCCTGGAGTCTCAGGTGGGCCGCTAACACTGCTAAAAACTTTGGTGAACACCCTGGAGGCTGGTGAGGCCAAAGGGAAGGACCCTGAACTGATAGTGACTGGCTCCCAGCCAGAAGCAGAGAAACCTCCTGGATCGCCTGTCCATTAAGATGTGGTAGTACGCATCCTTGAGGTCTATAGAGCACATCCAGTCGTTCTCCTGTAACAGGGGGAGAATGGATTGAAGAGTGACCATTCGGAATTTCTCCTTGGTTACTGCCAGGTTCAAAAGGGAGAGGTCTAGGATTGGTCTCGGGTCCCCCGTCTTTTTTGGCACCAGAAAGAACCTGGAGTAAAACCCTAATCCGAGCTGGTCTGGGGGGATGGGTTGGATGGCCCTTTTTTCGAGCAGCTGCTGGATTTCCGCGGCTGCAGCCTCCCTCTGATCGGGTGGTACATCGGGGAGGTTCTTGAGTCTGGGGACATGAAGCATAGGGATTTTGTAACCTCTGGATATAATCCGAAGCACCCAGCGGTCTGACGCAATGGACTCCCATGCCGCCAGGTGCATCGAGAAACGCCCCCCCAGACTGCCTCCAGAGTGGAGCAGTCGGGCAACCCTTCAGGGCTGTTGCGTGGGCCGATCAGAGAAGGATTCTCTGGACCCAAAATTTCTCGGTGCCCCTCTGCCACGGAAGGACTGGTTGTCCGGAGCAGGTTGGGAATGCTGCGATTTCCGGAACCACATCTTCTTCTGTCTCTTTTGGTTCTTGGAAAAGGACCTCTGGGGAGCAGAGAAGCGGACTCCAATGGCAGACAGCGTCTTCCCGTCCTTCTCGCTCTAGACAAGTGTCTCGCGAACGGTTTTGCCAAATAAGGCAGAACCATCAAAGGGGGCATTCGCAAAGGATGCCTTAAAGGGCTCCACGAAGTCACAATGTCGGAGCCAGGCCTGGCGCCTCATCACTAGGCCCACTCCGCTGGCTCTAGCGGCTCCCTCAGTAGCGTGAGACAGAAGCCGCATAGAGGTGTTGGAAACAGATCTGAGAGTGGCCATACGAGTGGAGTACAATTGCTTGTCCTCCGCCGACATGGACTCCGGGGGGGAAGCAGCGTATTCTTTGATAAGATCGCGCTGCATCCTGATGATATGTGCCATGTAGTTCAGAGACCTTACCGAGAAGGTCGCTGAACTGAATACCAGCTTCCCAAGGCGATCCATCAATCGAGACTCCTTGCTCGGTGGATGGACCGAGGGACTCTCCTGAGCCAGTTCCCTCTTAGTGGCTGCTGCCATCAACATGGCATTTACAGGGGTACCCTTGCTCCAGTGGGGACGGTCTGCGGGGGGGCTCAATATCCTGTCCGGGCATTTGGGAATAGGCTCCACAGTGTCCAGCTCCTTCCACGCCCTAGTGGTCACAAGGTCCACCAAGGGGTCGGCCGGAGGGGACACCCAAGAGGTAGACGGGCCTGCTTTGAATGCCACCAGGAACACGGACTCGTCGGAGGAAGCCTTGGGGGCAGACCACCCCCCCCTGAGCCTAAGCATTTCCATGATGTCTCCAAAGGAGACATCCTCGGGGGGTGATCTTGGGGAGCCTTCCCCTTCATCCAAGTCCGTGTCCTCTGTTAAGGACTCGGGGGTGTCCACGTGCCTCCTCTTACACTTGTGCTTGCAAGGCACATCCTCGGGGGGGCTGTCCAAGGAGGTCTCGCCAGCAATGTCCTGTTCCAAAGGAACAACCTGGGACATTGAAGCAGGCTGTCCCTGTGGCCGGGTGATGGAAGCCTGGCCCAGCAGAGAGGGAGTGCAGGGCGGAGCCGAGACAAGGGTCGGGGGTCTGGATGCTCTCGACAGAGCCCTCTCCACTACTTCGAAGGCCGAGGGGGAGCCGCTCTCCCTGGGCTCCGGGAGCCGACTCCCACTCGGATCCAATGAAGGGATCGGAACCGGCGCTGAGACCGTCGGATCCGAGGGACCCGTGTGCTCCGACCTGGACGGAGCCGAAGGCACACTGAATCCCTCGGATCCGAAGTTCGGGCCCCGGCTCCGAGAGGTCGGATCCGACGATGGAACCGACAGACTCGAAGGCAGGGTCGGATCCAAAGTACCCAGTACTTCGGAGCCAACCCACCCCCGGCTCCAACGCTGCCTGGCTCCAAACGCTCCGAACCCGAGAAGCGGGTCGGAGAAGGAGCTATTGGAGCAAAAAAGGGGGGTCGAGCTCCCCCCCAAAGGGGGGGGAGGCAGGAGCACTCCCATCTGCAGCTGGGCCTGGATGAACCTTCTCATCATCCGGTCCAAGTCTGCGTCAGATAGGCTGTAGGTGGATCTCGACGAGGCCACCGAGGCAGACCTGGAGTGCTGCCTCGATGACCTCGATGGAGATCGGGTCTCCTCCTCCTCAGGTCCCGGGGAGAAGCAATGTGATCGGAGCCGAGGAGGAGACGACCTGGAAGCCGTGGAGGGAGAAGCCCGCTTAGCTGGGGGGGGCCGAAGCGAAGGCCTCGGCCCGCCGCTTGTGGTGCTTCTCCCTCCGTTTCTCCCTCCTGGCCTCCCTATCCTCTGACGCTTTAGTGGGAGTTTGAATCCCGGCTGGAGGAAGGGGGGCAGGAGTGGCCACCATCACGGGCTGGTGAGGTGCCACGGGAGTAGCAGAGGCCGAAGCCAACTCCGGGGGCAAAAGTCCCGACAGGACCAGCTTCGACCTCCGCTCGTTCAGTGCCTTGCGGTTGAACCCTGCACAAATCGTGCATCCTGAGGACAGGTGTTCAACCCCAGGGCACCGAACGCACCGAGCGTGGCCATACGCCGGTGAAAGCTTACGGCCACACTCGCTGCACTTAGAAAAGATGGGCTTTGGGGCCTCTGACATTTTCTAAGGAAAGGACTACATGCACACACACACCAGGCCCCAAAACACAAACACACACACACTCTACGACCAGCGAGGGGAGGAACACTAAAAAAAATCAAATTAATAGAGGTAAAAATTAACCTAAAGGGAACCTAAACACACACTCAATTTAAACAGGAAAGATTTTCTGTTTTTAAACAAGTTTTTATAAACACTTATCTGAAGTCGCCAGGAGCTCTGCAATCCAACTGTCTCTCTAAAAGCGGCAAACTAGATCTGAGGTCAATTGGGGTTGGCAGGGGATTATGGGTGAGGGGAGGAGCTAGGAGCTCGGATCCATAGCTGTATAAATAATTGCCGGCTCGGATCCGATATCGGATCCAAGACCCACAGGTTGCTGACAAATGAAGTCCCTACTTCAGATGCCTTAGTTTTATCCAAGTAGTAGCGAAGTTGCCTGTGAATGTCCAAGGACTGCAGGAGTCTTTCTCCTTTGTTCTGTGGGTTTGGGAAGAAGGTGGGTAAGTGAATGGTTTGATTTAAAGACACACTGGAAACCACCTTAGGCATGAAGGAAGGATTAGTACGTAGAGAAACTCTGTCTTGATGGAAAATGAGGAAAGGTTCCACTGCCATTAGTGCCTGCAGCTCTGAGACTCTTCTAGCTGAAGTTATTGCTAGCAGCAGGGCAGTCTTCCATGATAGGAACTGTAGATCTGCAGAGAAAGCTGGTTCAAAGGGAGGTAGCGTAAGTTTTTCCAGAACAAAATTGAGGTTCCATGTTGGTGTAGGTGCTCTCCTGGGGGCCTAATGTTTTTTGCCCCTCTGAGGAACTGCCTTAGAAGTGGATGCGAAAATAAGGGTGGTTCTGTGTTGTAGTGGGCTGAAATAGCTGATGCATGGATTTTAAAGGAAGAAAAAGAAAGTCCTTTGTGCAACATCTCAGTTAAGTACTGTAGAATCTGAGGCATGTGAGGCTGAAGTGTGTTTTGGCCTTTAGTTTGGTTCCACGCACAAAACCTTTTCCATTTGTCCGCATAGGCCTTCCTGGTGCTGGGCCTCCTAGCTTCCAGAATAACATCCATAACTGCTTGGGAAAGAGGAGCTGGCTGGATGTTTAGGTGATTTTCCATGCAGCCAGATTTAAGGTTTTTAACTGGCTGTGAAGAATCTGATTGTTTTGCTGTGTGAGCAAATGGGCAGTTTGTGGTAAAATCCAAGGTGGGCCCTGGGCCATATTCCTCAATAGTGGGTACCAGTGCTGGCGTGGCCAGTTTGGGGCTATGAGTATCACTCGTGGTCTTCTCCTTTCTGACTTTCAGAAGCACCTTTGTGAGCAGAGGCAATGGAGGGAAGGCATATACTGTCAGGTTTTTCCAGCTGAATGAGAGTGCGTCCACTTTCCAAGCTTGATGGTGAAGTGTCCTTGTACAAAATTTTGTTAGTTGATAGTTTTGAGGACTGGCAAACAGGTCTATGTCTGGAAGGCCCCATTTTTGAGTTATCATTGCAAATACTTGTGGATCCAGTTTCCACTAGTGGGGATCCATGATGTTTCTGCCGAGGTCGTCTGCCAAAGTGTTCTTTTGTCCTGGCAGGAATTGAGCTTGTAAGTGAACTTGGTAAGCCAGAGCTGTGTTCCACAAGGTCATTGCTTGCCTGCATAGAGGGTAGGAGTGTGTACCCCCTTGTTTGTTTATGTACCACATTACTGTGGTGTTGTCCGTCCTTATTGTAAGTTGTCCTGCATGTAATAGATTCTTGAAGGCTGTCAGAGCATTCTGTACAGCTAGCATCTCTTTTTGATTGATGTGCAGATTCCTTTGATCTGCAGACCATACACCTTGAACGCACTGTCCTGCCATGTGTGCCCCCCAGGCGTAGTCCGATGCATCTGTTGTCATAGTTTGCCTGGTTGGGGGCAAGGTGAAAGGCTGACCTTTGTTGAGGTGACATGCCAGTGACTACCATAGAAACTCCTGTTGTAGGCAGGGAATGAGAGATATCACTGTGTCCAAGCTGTGGCTGTGTTGAGACCATACGCTTTTTAGGTACCACTGTAATTTCCTCATATGCAGCTTTGCAAATGGTATTAGTAGTATGCAAGATGCCATGAAGCCCAAGGCCTGCAGAATTTTTCTTGCAGGTAGTTGGGTCTTTGCTGCCATTGTTTTGAAATATTGTGTCAGTTGTAGTTGTTTGTCTGGCGTCAGATAAGCCTTCTGGGCCATTGTATTCAAGCTGGCACCCAGGAATGTCATATTTTGTGAGGGTACTAGTTTTGATTTCTTTTCGTTTACTATGTACCCCAGGCAACTTAGAAGATGTTTTACAAAAGCCAGATGTTGTAAGAGGATGTCCTTGCTTTCTGCTTGGATGAGGCAGTTGTCCAGGTATGGGTATATTTGAATTCCTCTGTCTGCAGTATGCAATTACTGGTGCCAGGCATTTTGTGAAGACCCTGGGCGCAGTAGATAAGCCAAAGGGCAGTGCAGAGAATTGGTAATGGGTTGCACCTGCAATGAAACAGAGGTATCTTCTGCAACTTTGTCTGATAGGGACATGCAGGTATGCCTCCTTGAGGTCCAACGTTACTAGCCATCCTTTCTTGCCCAATATGGGAAGAAGCTGCTGTAGTGTTAGCATCTTGAATTTGGGTACTTGTAAGAAGGTGTTTAGAATTGAAAGGTCCAGAATTGGTCTCCAGGCATTGTCCTTTCTGGGAACTAGAAAGAGTCTTGAGTAAAATCCTTGGCCTTGCTCTCCTGTAGGTACCAGTTGAATGGCTCTCATGTCCATGAGAGCTGTAATTTGTCTTTGTGCCTCTGCCCATTGATTTTGTGGCAAGTTTGGCATTCCTCTTTTCATTGGCAAGGTGTGAAAATGGAATCTGTATCCTCGTGAAATTATGTCTAGGACCCATTTGTCCTTTGTGACAATGTGACAGTTGTCTGAAAAAAGTGCGAGTTTTCCTCCCAAGGGGGCTGCCAAGAGAGTGTTGCTTGGCCAGATGAGGTGCAAGTCACTGAGTTTGCCTTCTGGTAGTTTGGGACCTGTCTTCTCCTCCCTTCTGTGCTGCAGTGCCCCATTGTCGAGGTTTGAACTGGGCTTGTGGTTGTCCTCTGCCTCTTGGACGTCTGTATTTACCCTTCTGTGGACTGTCAGTAGCTGGAAAGGACCAATTTTTTGTTGGCCAATTTCTGCTGAAGCGAGGTGGCTGTACCTGTAGGAAATCTTTGACTGTCTGCATAGATTTTGCCTTATCCTCCATTTTCTTTAAGACGACTTCTGCTTTAACTCCAAAAAGAACATCCTGCTGTAAGGGAGCATCTAGAAGCTTTGCTTTAACATGATCAGGCAGAGTTTGTTCCTTTAACCAAGCATGCCTGTGTATAACAGACCCAGTGACAGCTGCTCTGCAGGAAGCCTCCAAAGAATCAAACCCACATTGTAAAGTATGTTTGCCCACCTGTTCAGTTGCATGCAACAGATCCTGCATTTATTTCAATTCAGACTGTTGAGGGAGTGTGCTCATTTTTTGTTTTAACTGAGACATTAGAAATTGCTGATATTTTAGCATGTGAAACTGGCAATTTAATGCCCTCATAGCTAGAGTGGCTGACGTGTAAGCCTTTTTCCCCCACCTGTCTAGTGCTCTGGAGTCCCTTTCAGAGGGTACAGGATTTTTAGCCATAGAAGCCTTAGCCCCTCTGTGACCCTGGGAGATGGTCCCTGGATCAGCAACAGGACTTTTGTAAAGAAATTTGTGGGAATCAGGCACTCTACAGTATGTCAGGTTTGGCCGGAGCAGGAGGCAGAGAGTCTGGGTTCAAACTGGATTCTAAGTAAACATCATCCACAATGTCTAAAACTGGGGGGATGGCAAGTGGTCTGTGCTGGGGGAGTAAAATAAACTCTCTGAGCCTTTTCTTTGAGTCAGAGTAGCCCTGACCTTCCCAGTGAAAATGTTCCTTCATAGTGTGTAAAGTTTCCCCAAAGGAGTAGTCTTCAGGGGGAGAAGCTGAGGGAATGGAATCCTCGGCATCAGAATCTTCATAAGGGGAGAAGGAGTAATCTTGGTCCTCTGAGGAGCCTGAGGAAATGAACACTTGTTCAGAGGATGCATAATCTTCCTCTTTTCTAGGCCTTTTGTCAGGAGAGGGTTGGGAACCCCTGATTAAAGAGATCAAATCTTCAGCCATTTTGAGCATCTGTTTCTTAGGCATGGGGCCTTGAACAGGGGACTGAAGTGCAGTCTTTTTAGGTTTAATAGGAGCCTTCGTCTTAGGATACATTTTAATGGTGAGTGTCGTCGGTCTGAAGACGCCTTCAGAAACCGAAGGAGTTTCTGCAGCACCGACATCTATTTCAGCAGTGTGGTCGGTAGGGGCTGAACAAAATGTCTGCGTAGGCCTGGTACTTTCCGCCAAAAGTTCCGAAGCGGTCTCGGGTTCCAGATCTGCGGTAGTCAGGGGCTGCGTCGGAGCCTCACTGAAGACCGGTGAACCGGAGACCGAACCAGCCGAGGCCTCGGAGTCTGGCTTGGGTCTAGGCTGCCTGTCCTTATCCTTGCGTTTTTTGTGCACGCCGGTAGTCGGTTGCTCTGATGGCATTGTGTAGTTAAATTTTCTACCGTAGTGTCGTGCGAAATCAAAGCGTCTTTTTATAGTACGCTTATTAAACCTAGCACAAAAACGACAACTAGTGACGGCGTGGTCTGGGCCTAGGCAAGGTATGCAGTAAGAATGAAAATCCTTATGAGGTATTTGCTTCCCACAAGAAATACAATTGTTAACCTTTTCTGACATCGGTCTGAGGCAAGAAAAGTTTCCCCAACAGGGTACTTAGCTTTATTGAATACTTCGGTCTGAAATTAGAGTTCGAAAATCTCAGGAGTCGGCCGACCGGCACTTGCGAACTGCTTCTGCTTCAGGCACCGTGCGGCAAGAAAGACTGAAGAAGATGGCGTCGGATGCATTATATATACCCCTGGCGCACTGACATCAGGGAAGAAGCGACAGCAACCGACGCCGGACCAAGACTTTGGAATTCCGGCCGACTGCGGGACCGCCTACGACAGGATAACCCAAGTGTGATGACTGCAGCAGGGTAACATGATGAACATCATAGAATTCTGAATTGGTAATGATTGGCCCCTAGCTGAAAGCAGAGGACCCTCTGAGAGCACCTGTCTATTTTGATGTGCTAGTACCCATCCTGGAGGTCCACTGAGCACAGTAGTTTTTCTGCAGAAAGAGCAGAATAGAATGGAAAGTGACCATACAAAATTTTGTCTTGGCAACATACAGGTTTAGGGTTGAAAGATCCATAAAGTACAGTTATGCACACTTACCATAAATGTAGATGTTCAAGTGTATTCACTGTTGCAGTCTTTACATTTGGGTTATCTGCCTGCAGGTAGCCCTCAGCCGGCCAGAATATTAAAGTCTTGGATTCCTGCATCGGATGCGGTCTCTTCCATGACGACAGGTTATCAGGGCTATAAAACATGCAGCAGACGCCATTACATCAGTTTTTCTTGCCCCAGATGTCAGGTGCCCCCATAATAGGAAGCAATTATATGTTATGTTACACCTCCAACAAAAAGCAAATACAATAGAAAGGTTAAATACACCAAACAAGAAGGAAGGTAAAGCCAAGAGAAGTCAGTGGGCTGGAGGGAGGGTAACCAGGACTGCAACAATGAATACACTTGAACATCTACATTTATGCCCAACGGGGTACTTAGCTTTAGAAGTCTTCGAAGTAGTATTCGGTAGAAGTAATCTCTGGATCCGACCGACCGGCACTTGCAAACAGCTTTTGCTTCGGGCGCCACGCGGCAAGAAAGACTGGAGAAAATGGCGTTGGCTGATGCCTTTATACCCGAAGACCAACAGAGATGATGTCGGGTGAAGTGCGACATCAGCCGAAGCCGGACCCGGACTTTGGAATCCGGCCGACTGAAGGGCTGCCTGACGACAGGACAACCCAGTTGTTATGACTGCAGATGCATCCATGAAGGACATCTGTACTATGTTCGTGTTTCACTGTTGCAGACATGACATTTAGGTTGATTCCCAAAGCTAAGGAAGGGAGGAGGAATTCAGAGAGAATTAGGACCAACTATTAAGTCCTGCAAAACTGCAGTGGCAAAGCCAGCTCTGGATTTAGAAAAAAATAGGCATGTAGTAATGCTTGGTGAAGGTATGTACAGAGCTCCAGGTAGCAGCTTCTAGGATGTCCCTGGGTAGGGACTCCTCTGAGGAAGGTTGTAGAGGTAGATGCAACCTTGGTGGAATGTGGTCTTATCCCCAGTGGAGTAGTTTTTCCATGATGCCTACAGCAGAAATGAACGCAATGGGCTATCCATTTAGAAATGGTTTGCTTTGAAACGGCCTTCCCCTCTGCCCCTGCAGCAAAGCCAACTAGCAGCTGTTCAGATTTTCTGAGAGGCTTGGTCCTGTCCAAATAAGAACTAAGTTGTCTGTGCACGTCCAAAGAGTGCAGTATTCGTTCACCTTTGTTTTGTGGATTCGGGGAAAAAAGTAGGCAGATGAATGGACTGATTTAGGACCACACTAGACACCACCTTGGTCCTGAGGGAGACCCTGTCTGCATGGGAGATTATGAAGGGGTCCACTGCCATGAGGGCCTATAATTCAGACACTCTTCTTGCTGAAGTGATGACTAGAAGGAAGGCTGTTTTCCAAGAAAGGAATTTCAACTCTGCAGTTGCAGCTGGTTCAAATGGAGGGAAAGTGAGCTTTTCCAATACAAAGTTAAGGTCCCAGGCTAGAGTAGGGGCTTGCCTGGGGGGTCTTAAATTTTTGGCCCCACTGAGGAAAGTGCAGCTGTGTACACGTACCATAAATGTAGATATTCAAGTGAATTTACTGTTGCAGCCATTACATTTGGGTAATCTGCTGGCAGGTTGCCCTCAGTCTGCCTGAATTCCAAAGTCTTGGGTCCTGCGTTGGTTGCTGTCTCCTCTTCCATGACGTCAGGTCGTCAGTGGTACAAAACATGCAGCCGATGCCATTTTCTTTAGTTTTTCTTGCCCCCGATGTCAGGTGCCCCCAAAAAGGTAGCAAAAAAAAATATATATATATATATATATATATATATATATATATATATATATATATATATATATATATATATATATATATATACATATATACATATATATATATATATATATATATATACATATATATATATATAAATATATATATATATATATATATATACATATATATATATATATATATATATATATATATATATATATATATATATATATATATATATATATATATATATATATATATATATATATATATATATATATATATATATATATACATATATATATATATATATATACACAAATACACACACACACACACACATGCATCAATATAAACTTTACCTTCATCTACAAGCAAATACACCACATAGGTTGAAGAAGATAGAGAAGGAAAAAAAACTCCAGAATGACAGAGGGATGGCTGGAGAGTAACCTGGAATGCAACAGTGAATACACTCGAACATCTACATTTATGGTAAGTATACACAACTGTACTATGTTCTTCGTGTTTCACTGTTGCAGTCATTATATTTGGGTAGAATCCCAAAGCTATGGTTGGGGGGCTGGAGCTAAACCGCATAAGGAGCGGCTATAAGGCCCTGCAGAACTGCAGTGGCAAAGCCTGCTCTGAATTTAGAGTAAAGAGGCAAATGATAATGCTTTGTAAAGGTGTGAACAGAACTCCAAGTAGCAGCCTCTAGAAAGTCTTTGGTTGGGACTCCTCTTAGAAAGGCTGCTGAAGTAGCTGCAGCTCTGGTGGAATGAGACCTAATGCCCTTGGGCACAGGTTTATCATGGTGTAAGTTGCAGAAACGGATGCAGTGGCTTATCCACTTTGAAAATGTCTGCTTTGAAATAGCCTTGCCCTCTGATCCTGCAGCATATAGGGACCTGGGGACCCAAGTTGATAGCAATCTCTCCTTTGAAAACCACATTGCCAAAGTGGTTAGAAAGACCTTCCACATAGCCCACCTCATCACGAAGGGTTTCACATCTAGATCAAGAGAAGTAATCGTGCCCCTTTATTCATCCTTCATCAGGCCCATCATAGAATACAATGCCCCTTTTGGGATGTACCTTACCTGACACCTGCAGCAATTAGAAAGACCCCAAAAGTATCTCACCAAGAGGATCAAGGGTCTCAAACAGATGCCATATGCTGCTCGGTTAAAAAAAACTCCAGCTCAACTCAGTTGCATACCGCCTTCTTCGAGGCGATCTATGCCTGACATACAAAGCTATGTCAAATCCAGAATTAATGGACATGCTCCACCTCAGTAAATCTAAATCCCTTAGAGCCACACGCTCGAGGGACTTGAACCTCAGCACAGAAATAAATAGAACTTGCTGGAGGGACAGGTTCATAACCCAGAGGCTCCCTTCGCTCTGGAATAGAATTCCAGTTCATGTGAGGCAGAGCACCTCACTGAATCTCTTCAAGAAGAATCTTGATAGGTGGATGGGGGATCATAGGTTTGTCCCAGGGATTACTCCCGTGTCACTATTAGACAGAGGCACAGTAAACTAAACCTTAAAAAGGGCACAATATACTCAAATCAAGGGGTTGCGTAAGCCATACAGAATCGGGCTAGGCTTATAATTGCCCCAGGGCAGATAGCCTAGTATGAACCTATGAACCTATATGTCACTAGTAATTGCTCACTTTTTCTTAGAGCTTTAGTCCTGCTTAAGTAGAATCTTAGTTGTTTGTACACGTCCAAGGAATGCAGAATTCTCTCCCCCTTGTTCTGCAGATTTAAGGTTGGCAGATGAACTGTTTGGTTAAGAGCCACACTGGAAACCACCTTAGGCATAAAAGTAGGATTTGTCCTCAGAGATACCCTGTCTGGGTAAAATATGATAAAAGGCTCTATAGCCATGAGGGCATGTAGCTCTTCTTGCTGAAGTAATTGCTAGAAGCAGAGCGGTTTTCCATGATAAGAACTTCATATCAGCGGTAGCAGCTGGTTCAAATGGAGGCAGGGTAAGCTTTTCCAACACATAACTGAGGTCCCATGCAGGCAATGGTGATCTTCTAAGAGGCCTTAAATTTTTGGATCCTCTAAGATACTGCTTTAGTAAAGGATGAGAAAACATTGGTGGTTCTGTATTGTAATGAGCCAAAATGGCAGAGGCATGGATATTAATTAATGAGAAATATGGGCCTTTGCCAAGGATCTCAGTTAAATATTGCAATATCTGAAGAATATTATAGGTTCATAGGTTCATACTAGGCTATCTGCCCTAGGGCATTTATAAGCCTAGTCAGAGTGTGTTTGGCTTTCACAACCCATTTTAAATGAATTTTGCTATGCCCTTTTTCGAGGTTAGTATAATGTGCCTCTAACAGTGACACAGAAGTGATACCCAGGGTAAACCTACCATCTCCCATCCACTCATCAAGATTCCTCTTGAAGAGAGTCAATGAGGGACTCTGCCTAACCTGGACTCGGATTTTATTCCAGCGTGAAGGGAGCCTCTGGGTTATGAATCTGTCCCTCCAGCATGTCCTATTTATTTCAGTGCTGAGGTTCAAGTCTCTCAAGCGAGTAGCTCGATGGGATTTGGATTTTCTGAGGTGCCGCATGTCCATTAATTCCGGGTTGGACATGGCTTTATACGTCAGGCACAGATCGCCTCTGAACAGGCGGTATGCCACTGAGTAGAGCTGGAGTTTCTTCAACCGGGCAGCATATGGCATCTGTTTGAGCCCTTTGATCCTCTTGGTGAGGTACTTTCGGGGTCTTTCCAGTTGCTGCAGGTGTCTGGTAAGGTACATCCCAAAAGGGGCATTGTACTCAATTATGGGCCTGACGAGGGATGAGTAAAGAGGCACAATGACCTCCCCTGATCTAGATGTGAATCCCTTCATGATTAGGTGGGCTATATAAAATGTTTTTCTAACCACTTTGGCCACGTGGTTGTCAAATGAGAGATTGCTATCAACTTGGGTCCCCAGGTCCCTAATTACTTCTTCCGTACTTAATGGATTACCACCTATGTGGTAATTTTTGGGCACTTTGTTTTTGCCAAAGGGGATGACTATACACTTTTTGGCATTTAGCTTGAGGCCATGGCTCTGGCACCAGTTGTCTGTTTCTATGAGGCCCTTTTGTAGGATGCTTGTGTCGGCTGGAGTGTCTATTATGGCGCCCAGTTTGCAGTCATCTGCGAACTTGGTCAGCCACAGTCCTTCCGTGGTAGCCTGTACCTCTGAGAAATATATACCGAACAAGAGAGGTCCCAAGACTGAGCCTTGTGGGATGCCACTTGTAACTGGTTTGGAGTCTGACATGGCTCCAGCAATTCTAACCTTGTGGGTTCTGTCCTTGAGCCAGTTTGCAACCCATCTAGTGACATAGGGGTTTATATTTAAGCTGGTGAGCTTATCTATAATGTCCGAGTGGGGTATTGTATCGAAGGCTTTTGCAAGGTCCAGGTAGGCTGTGTGGACCACCTTCCCCTCGTCAATGGCCTTGGTGACTGTTTCAAAGAAATTGACCAGGTTTAAGAGGCAGGATCTGCCCTTAAAGCTGAACTGGGTAGGATCCAGTGTCTGTAGGTCCCCAATATCTTTATTTATGAGGTCCATGATGATCCTTTCCATAGCTTTGCAGACCAAGCTAGTCAAGCTTATGGGGCGATAGTTTCCAGGATCCGTTGAGGTACCACCTTTGTGGAGAGGGACCACTGTTGCTGTACGCCACTCATTGGGTACATATCCTGTAGTAAGGCTGAGATTGAACAGTAGTTTTATGCTTGGGTTTAGTTCTTCTTGGAGTTCATGTAGGACGCAGCCCGGGACACAGTCTGGTCCCATTGATGCTGTGTTTTTTGCTTTGGAGAGGGCGGCTCTTACCTGAGCATCTGAGATGTCAGGGGGGTAGCACTCTGCTGGGATAGATATTTGCCCTTTTGGTGGGGAAGGGGGGGGGGGGGAGTTTGCACTGAACCTGTCAGCTAGGATGTTGGCAATGTCTGTGGGTTCGGTGTATTTTTTGTCATTTTGGACTAATTCTGAGCATATCTGGGAATTCCCACCCAGGTTCCTAACATAACTAAAGAAAGCCTTGTGATTACCCTTCGCGTCCTGTGCAATTTTTCTCTCGAAGCTGGCCTTAGACGATTTTATGAGTGCCCATAGTTTTTTGCTAATACTGATCAGAGATGCCTTCCCTTTTTGGGATTTTGCTCTATCATGTAGTAGCTTCCTCCTTCTATTGTATAGTTTGTTTATGGCTGGGGTCCACCAGACAGGACGTCTAACTTTGGAGGATTGGGTCTTGGTTTTATTTGGGATTGCATGATCCATGCATTCCTGAAGGTGTTCACAGAATGCGTTTATAAAGGATTCTGCGGTCTGGGCCGTATTTTCCACAGTCCCGGGGGCTTTGAAGGATTCCACCTCGGTTTTGAGGAATGTGAAATTTGCTTTAGAGAAGTTTTTCACTGTGGTTTTCTGGACAGGGGCTGGGGTCGGGATGTGAATATCTAGTGAGATTAGTTTATGGTCTGATCTTACCAGTGAGGATACACTTCTGGTCTGGAGCATAGAGTCCCCATGTTGGTGATGATCAGGTCCAGTATGTTTTCCCCTCTTGTGGGAGTGGCAACAAGTTGTTCCATAGCATTTGAGTTTATAAATTCTAGGAACCTTTGGGCTAGGGTGTTGGAGCTAGAGTAATGCTCCCAGTCTATGTTAGGGTAGTTGAAGTCGCCCAATATAATGGTGTTTGGAGAGACCTTCATATTTTCCAGTGTTCTCAGGAAGGCCGAGTGGGGTTCCTGGGTTTGGGGGGGGGGTGGTCTGTAGCAGGCTATAAACTGGAAGGCAGTTTTACCCACAGTTAGTTGCACATGGATAGTCTCTGATGCTTCGTGCTGTGCCACCAACCTCGAGGTGTGGGTATCTTTGACGAATATTGATACTCCCCATCCTTTTGTGGTTCGGTCCAAGTATTGGGGCCGGAAAACATGGTATGAGGTATAACCTGGTAGTGCTGGGGTGCTCTCAGGAGCCTTGAACCAGGTTTCTGTTACTGCACAGATATCGATGTTCTCCATGCTAAGGAGAGTTTCGAAAGGCATCTTGAGGTTTAGACTTCTGGTGTTGAGTAGCATTACTCTTAGTTTCTTATCCCTTGTGATACCTATGGAGGTGGATTTGTCTTTTGAACCTTGCCTAAAAAAGGCACTATGGGGGTGGCAAGAGCCTTTGCCAATATCCGAAAGCCCAGGGGTGACAGGTGCAAGCCGTCCCAAGCAAAGCATCGTGGCTTGTCGAGCATGTCATCTCAGGCAGGCATTGGATCCCCTTTGAATGACACCAATACTTAAGCCAATTGTTGAAATTGATCATCTTGTCTTCATATTGTGGCATCAATCTTGGTGAGGGTAAGATGCTACTCAAGGTCAGGGTCATACCAGCCTGGGCTACATGCTCAGAGAGCTCCTCTGTCTCTTTTCATGTAGTCCAGGGAGGTACGTCTCAGGTCATTCACACCAGCATGGACAATGACCGAGTCATATTTGTACTTGCCTTGTAGTGACCTGAGTGCTTGTGTTATGTGGCGGATCCTAGCGCCCGACAGGCAGCTCACCGTGACCTTCTCCTTGTTCAGTCTGGTGAGCAGGACGTCGGTGTGCCTGACGATAAGAGTCACCTATTACAAGTGTATCAGGTGTGTTGTTTAGCCTTAAGGGCTGTGACTGTTCGGCACACTGGCTTTGTGAGCTATGTGTTGCACGTGTTTTATTTTGGGGTAGCGGTTGCTTGGGTGTCTGCTTTGGAGGTCTCTGCTGCTTAGGCAGATTTTTATTTAGAGCCTCCGAGTATGTTTTTGTGTGTTTATGTGTTTGGTTTGCTGTCGTGGTAGGTCTATGTGAGACTGCAATTGTAGTGAGTGTGGTTTCCTTCTCCTCCTGACTGGTTACGCCAGTACTGAGTTGAGAGAGCTTAGCCTTCAGTTTGGCTATATGGTTGTATCTCTCACATGTGTTGGAATTTGTTGGGAGGAGGAGAGGGTTGTCTGTGTACATGAGGCAGTTGTAACATTGCCTCAAGATTCCCAGATTCAACAGCTGGACCGGAGAGGAGATTGACAACTGACCTTTGGACGTGCTAGAATAGTATTAGGAATTCCTTTATAATTGAAAAAAAGGGCCAATGGGGAACAAAGTACTCAAGGGGAGTTTGTGAGGGTGTAGTGCTTTTAATTTTTTAGTGCTGACTTGTATAATTACTTTATTGAGCAAGTGCCAGGCTTTAGAGTGGGAATAGGGTGTTTATTATGAGAACTAGATCAGTTCTAAGGGAAAAAGTGAAGAGCAGACTTTGTGGTGCCGAGAATGGTTTAAACCCAATTAAATGGCACTGCCCGATGCTGCGCTATGCGCAAAATCGCGCAAAGCCGCGCTAAAGCGGGTTTTATACAGGGGGACTTGAAAGAGCTAGAAATTGGCCAAAAACGGCCAATTGACT
The DNA here is from genome assembly GCF_019279795.1 of Protopterus annectens. Classification (NCBI taxonomy): domain Eukaryota; kingdom Metazoa; phylum Chordata; order Ceratodontiformes; family Protopteridae; genus Protopterus; species Protopterus annectens. Next base: position 342,837,371 of record NC_056738.1, on the reverse strand, counting down.
ACCAGATTCTTGTGCTGGGAACACTCCTCCAGGGATAGATAGGCTGCTCCAAGCTCCCCACTGCCACTGGTGAACAAAGAAGCCTCCCTTTATCCAAGAAAGGAAATGGGCAACACAGGAACTTTCCTAATGTCCAGAATACAGCAAAGCCTGTATTTGGACTACTCTAGGTCAGGAAAGATGGGAAACCAGGATAATTTTTTTTTTTTTTGATTCTGCTGTATCAGTTCCTTGTGCTTGATTCCAAGCACATAATCTCTTCCATTTGTCAGCTTAAGATTTTCTAGTACTAGGCCTTCTGGCTTCCAAAATTACATCCATCACAGCTTTACTGACAGGTGTTGTTTGTATGACTACATGAAAAGCCAGGCTGCCAGGTTCAAAGTCTGTAGTTGATTGTGCAGGATCTGACTGTTTTGCTGGGACAGTAGTTGTGGTCTTTGAGGCAAGGTCCAAGCTGGGTATGGAGACAAGTTCCTTAGGATTGGGTACCAGTATTGGTGGGGCCAATCCGGGGCAATTAGTATCATCTTTGGTTTCTCTTGTCTGACTTTTAGAAGGACCTTGGGGAGAAGAGGCAGAGGAGGAAAGGCGTAAACTTGTGCAGAATCTTTTCAATTGATAATTTTGAGGAGATGCAAATAGATCTATGTCTGGGCTCTCCCATTTCTCTGTTATCATGCTGAAGACTTGTGGATTTAGTTTCCACTCGTGAGGGTCCATAAGGTTTCTGCTTAAATCGTCTGCCAGAGTGTTTTGTTTTCCTGGCAGGAATTGAGCTTGAAGATGTATTTGGTAGGTCAAAGCTGTGTTCCACAGTGTCATGGCTAATCTGCAGAGGGGGTATGAGTGTGAGCCCCCTTGCTTGTTTATATACCACATGACTGTGGCGTTGCCCGTCTTTATCAGTAGTTGTCCTGGATGAAGTAAGTCCTTGAAGGCTGTTAGGGCATTCTGAACAGCTAGCATCTCTTTCTGGTTGATATGCAGATGCATTTGTTTTGGTAACCATATACCCCGAATGCATCTTCCTGCCATGTGGGCCCCCCCAGGCATAATCTGATGCGTCTGTTGTCATGGTTTGGCTGGCAGGGGGTAGTGTGATTGGCCGTCCCATGTTTTGGTGACATGCCTTTGCCCACCAAAGAAACTACTGTTGCAGGCAGGGAATAAGAGGAATCATTGTTTCCAGACTGTGAGAATGTTGACTCCATAAACTTTTTAGGTACCATTGAAGTTTCCTCATATGCAGTCTTGCATATGAAAACAGTAGTATGCAGGATGCCATGAAGCCCAGAGCTTGCAGAATTTGTCTTGCAGAAGACTGGGTTTTTGTTGCAATCAGTCTGAAGTAAGTAATCAGTTGCCTTTGTCTGGTGTGAGTTGAGCCATCTGGGCAGTTGTATTCAAGCTTGCACCCAGGAATGTTATCTTTTGAGAGGGTACCAGTTGTGATTTCTTTTCGTTTATTGTGTACCCGAGGCATGTTAGAAGCCTTTTCACAAATGCCAGGTGTCGAAGAAGAATGTCCTTGTTCTCTGCTTGAATGAGACAGTCGTCCAAGTAAGGATATATTTGTATACTTCTTTTGTCTTCAAAACGCAATTACTGGCGCCAGGCACTTTGTAAAGACCCTGGGTGCAGTAGATAAGCCAAAAGGGAGTGCAGAGAATTGGTAATGTATTAAGCCAGCCTTGAATCTGAGGTATCTTCTGCACGACTGTCTTATTGGGACATGCAGGTATGCCTCTTTTAAGTCTAAAGTCACCAGCCAAGCATTCTTGCCAACCATGGGCAGAAGCTGCTGCAAAGTCAGCATTTTGAATTTTGGAATGTCCAGGTATGTGTACAAAATCGATAAATCCAGTATTGGCCGCCAGGCCTTGTCCTTTCTGGGTACCAAGAACAGTCTTGAGTAAAAACCTTGTCCTTTTTCCTGTTCTGGTACTGTCTGAATGGCCCCCATATCCATGAGGGACATAACCTGCTTCTGTGCCTCTGTCCATTGATTTTTTGGCAGATCTGGCCAACCATTTGCCATTGGCAGAGTGTGGAAATGGAATCTGTTTCCTTGTGATATGATGTTTAATACCCACTTGTCCTGGGTTAACTGCCAACTTTGAGCAGAAAGTGCTAATTTTCCCCCTGTGGGTGCTGCCAAAAGATAAGTGCTTGGTGAAGACAGAGGGAAGTCATTGGGATTGCTTTCTGTAGGTTTGCGCTTTATCTCCTCCAGATTTGGAGGTGGAAGCGTCCTATTGCCTTGACCTGTATGAATCTTGTGCCTGGTATCTGGAACCCTTAGGGCGTCTGGATTTGTCCCTTTGACCTCTGTCTGACACAGGAAAGGACCAATTTTTGGTAGGCCAGTGTCTACTGAATCTCGGTGGCTGCACTTGTAAGAAGTCTTTAACAGTTTGCATAGACTTAGCTTTGTCTTCCATTTTCTTTAAAACCTCTTCTGCCTTAATACCAAACAGAGAATCATGCTGTAAAGGTGCATCTAGCAATTTAGCTTCAACACAATCAGGTAAATTTTGTTCCTTTAACCAGGCATGCCTCCTAATCACAGATCCAGTAACTGCAGCCCTGCAGGGGGCCTCTAAGGAATCAAAACCACATTGCAAAGTATGCTTTCCAACTTGTTCAGCTGCATGCAATAATTCCTGCAATTCTTTATTTTCTGCACATTCTGAAATCATAATTTTCTGTTTCAGCAATCCCATAACATGTTGTTGGTACTTAAGCATATGAAATTGACAGTTTAAGGCCCTGATTGCCAAGGTTGCAGATGTATAAACCTTTTTTCCCCATCTGTCCAGTGCCCTTGAATCTCTGTCAGAGGGGGTAGGGTTTTTTGCTGTCGAGGCCTTAACTCCCTTTGGACCCTGTGAAACAGTTTCAGGATCAGTAGCAGGGTTTCTAAACAAAAATGTATGCGAGTCAGGGACCCTGTAATATCGGTCAGGCTTAATGGGAGCTGGAGGTAAGGAGTCAGGGGACAAGCTTGACTCTGAAAACACATCATCCACAATGTCTAAAACGGGGAATGGCTAAAGGCCTGTGCTGAGGGAGAAGAAGGAAATCCCTGAGCCTCTTTTTTGATTCTGAGAAGTCTTGACTCTCCCAGTGAAAATTCTCCCTCAAAGTATGCAAGGTTTCTTCAAATGAATAATCCTCAGGAGGAGATGCAGATGGAATAGACTCCTCAGCATCAGAATCCTCATAGGGAGGTATAGATAATTCCTGATCAGAAGAGGAATCAGAAGAAATAGAAACCTGATCTGAAGATTCATAATCAGTGTCTTGCCTAGGCCTCTTATCAGGAGGGGGATGGGTACCCCTGATCAAGGTAATAAGGTCTTCAGCCATTTTGATCATCTGTTTTTTAGGCATGGAGGCCAGTGTACGTGGCTCATGCATTAGTTTTTTAGTTTTAGAAGTTGCTTTTACCTTTGGTTTTGCAGCTGTCGTCGGTTTGATATACAAATGTTGAGGTCTGAATACACCCTCAGAAGTCGGTGTCTGCTCAGCGGCTCCAGACCCATCAGAGGGAGATATATCTGTTGGTCCAATACCTTCAGTATCTTGCAGCATGCTGGACTCCACATGGGTGTCGGCAGAGGCCTGCAACTCGAAGGTAGCAGGTATCAGGGGCTGCAAAAGTGCCTGACAGAGGACCGGCGAACCAGCGACTGGCTTAGGAGAAGCTTCGTCGGTTCTGGATCTCGACTGCCTTTCTCTGTCCTTTTCTTTACATTTTTTTATGTACTCAGGTAGTCGGATTGCTATCCGACGACATTTCTGGGTAGTTAAATCTGTTTCCAAAATACTATGATGCAAAAATATACAGACGCTTAATGCGTTGGTTAAATCTAGCACAATAACCGACATCCAGGCACGCTGTGATCAGGGCCTAGGCAAGGAATACAGTATAAATGGAAATCCTTATGAGGTATTTGATTCCCACAAGTAATACAATTATTAACTTTTTTTCACATCGGTAAAAAGCAAGAAAAAAGTTTCCCCAACAGGGTACTTGGCTTTAGTGAAGTCTTCGGTTCTGAAACTCAAACTCGAATATTTCAGTAGTCGGCCAACCGGCACTTGCAAAATGCTTCTGCTTCGGGCACCGCGTGGCAAGAAAGACTAAGAAAATAGCGTCGGCTGCATGTTTTATACTCCTGACGTCAGGGAAGAGGAGACAGCAACCAACGCAGGACCAAAGACTTTGGAATTCAGGCCGACTGAAGGCAACCTGCCATCAGATTACCCAAATGTAATGACTGCAACAGTGAAACACGTAGAATATCTGCTTTAGCAGGGGGTGAGAGAAGAGGGGTAGTTCAGTATTATGTTGTTGTGTCTTTCGGCTTTTCCCGGTTAGGGGTCGCCACAGCGGAATTCCGGTCCGCTAATGATTGGTAGTTGATTTTTACATGTCGAGTTACCAGTCCTGATGCACAACCTTCAACGAAGGTATGCCCATTCACGCATGTCTCCACACAAAAGACGCTCTAGCTGAGAATCGAACTGGACAGCATCTTACTGTGAAGGGACAACGCTACCTCAGCACCACCACCACAAGGGGTAGTTCAGTATTATAATGTGCTGAAATGGCAGAGGCATGGATTTTAATTGACGAGATTTAGGCCCTTGTGGAGCATTTCTGTTAAGTACTGAAGAATATGAGGTAAGCTGGGCACTGTTGTGTCCATCACCCAAGTTTGGCTCCAGGAAAAGTATATTTTCCACTTTTCAGCATAAGATTATAGTGCTAGGCCTCCTTGCTTCCAGAATAACATCTAGCATCAGCTTACTGAGGGATGCTATTGGAGAGCTCAAGAGATCAGCCAGGTTGCAAGGTTCAGGGTTTGAAGCGGAGGGTGCTGAATCTGGCCCGCCTGCTGGGACAGCAGGGAAGGTGTCTGAGGTAGGTGCCATGGCTCCAGCAGTATCATACTGCGCAACAGGGGGTACCAATGCTGGCGTGGCCAGTCTGGTGCAATCAGCATTGTCCTTGGTTTGTCCTGTTTGATCTTTAGCAGAAGCTTCAAGAGGAGAGGCAGGGGGAAAGGCATAAACCGAAGCTTCCCCAGGTAAAGGACAGGGCATCCACTTTCCAAACTTGACTGTGGGGAGTCCTTGTGCAGAATTTGTCCAATTGGTAGTTCTGGGGGGAGGCAAAGAGATTTCTGGAGTCCCCCATTTGTTCCTCAAGAAGTTGAATATTTTTGGTTCCAGTTTCCATTCGTATGGGTCCATGAGATTTTTGCTTAGGTCGTCTGCCAGTGAATTTAGCTCGCTTGGCAGGAATTGAGCTTGTAGGTGCACTTGGTACCTCAAGGCTGTGTCCCACAGAGCCATGGCTAGTCTGTAGAGAGGGTACGAGTGGGTTCCCCCCTGCTTATGTACCACATAACTGTGGTGCTGTCTGTCTTTACCAATAATTGTCCTGGAAGGATGTGGTCCATGAAGGCTGTCAGGGAATTCTGTACAGCTAACATTTCTTTTTGGTTGATATGCAGGTGCATCTGACCCAGGTATCATTTGCCCTAAATGCACTGCCCTGCTAAGTGAGCCCCCCATGCATAGTCTGATGCATCTGTTGTTAGGATTTGGACAGCAGAGGCAGACTGAAATGGAGCCCCTTGTTGAGGTGGCAGGCCTCTGCCCACCAAAGGAACTCTGTCTTTATACAAGGAATGATAGGAATCATTGTTTCCAGGTCCTGAGAATGTTAGCACCATAGGTTTTTTAGATACCATTGTAGTTTCCTCACATGCAGTCTTGCATATGGAATTAGTAGAATGCAAGAGGCCATGAACCCCAGGACTTGCAGACTTTTCTTTGCAGATAGCTGGGTCTTTTGTGGCAAGTAGTTTGAAGAGGCTGTCAAACTTGTTTCTCTGGTGTAAGGAAAGCCATCTGGGAAGTTGTGTTCAAGCTTGCTCCCAGGAATACAATCTGTTGACAGGGTACTAGGTGAGATTTCTTTTCGTTTATGGTGTACCCCAACAAGGTTAGAAGTTTCTTTACAAATCCCAGATGTTTTAATAGCAAGTCCTGGCTTTCTGCCTGAATCAGACAATTGTCCAGGTAAAAAATGTGTAGTAATAAAACTTCCGACTCTGCCACGTAACAATTGTTGACTTTTTATTATTTAAAATGGAACAAAAGGTAAGCGCTTTCGCGTATGCTACCATACGCTTCATCAGACAATTTAATAATGTTGCTATCAGTAAATTTATAGGAAGGCTTAGCCTATCAGCAGATGAATCAAATTAATCAATTAACCACAATAAAAACACATTTAAAGACACATTAAAAAACTGAGCTGAAACATTAGATATATAAATATATAGAAAGGAAGCTGTATTTGTAGACAAGCTGACTCAATAATTAAAAGACAATCAAAGTGGAACATCATATATATATCAAAATTCATGTCAAGGTTAAAAACACATATAAATATAGTAACATATATTTTGCAATGTTGTAATGTTGCAGAAAAAGCTCGTTTCAGTAAACATTGCAACATAATAGTCAAAGTATAAAGCTATAAATGCAGACATGTGCAATGGTTCTTCAAAGGCCATATTGGCATTTCTTAGCTAAAGATGTATTAGAGTTTAACCACACCTGATATCTATATATCTATATAGAAAAAACTTCAGCATTTGAAGCCATTGAAGAAACTTATTAAAGCTGTATTGTTCATAAAAAAATGCTTTAATATAGCTATAATTTGTGTCACTCAGAAGCTTAAATGAATTTCAATAATGTTATGAAGCTAAAATGCAAAAAGATTTTGAAATATTGAGTATATATATATATAGATATGAGAATTATTATCTAGAAATATCTTACGAATGGATAGACAAATATATAAATACTCTAAAAATGTATGGATTTAAATAAAGTGTAAATATATTATGTATAAATTAAAAAATGTGTAAATATGTATATATAAATATGAGTAATAAATATATGTAATAAATATATTAACTTATAAAATATAAATATAAATATAAATATAAGTATAAAATTCAAATTTAATGTCCATTATGAATGTCTTTAAAAACGCCTTTTGTGCATGAAATAATAGACTTCAGATAAGAGCAAAACAGCTATGTGTGTGTCAATATAAAAACAGACTAAAAAATTTTTGAACGTATTGTAAACGAAATTCCAAGTGAAAAATGCATATTAATCTTTATTTAATTATGAATGCTAAATGGAGACTACTGAACAAGATTGTCATTTCAGGCTAAATTCATCTTCGATTATTTAAGAAGGATCTAATACCGATATAGTTGTTCAGGCCTGGCAGATAGTGGCCTCTTAATCTAAGTATCCATTTAAGTTCATTTAATTCTAAAAGGTTTGGATAATCACCACCTCGTTCTGTTACTTCTACCACTTGCAGTACTCTGAACACAAAAGAGTGCGATGGATTCAAAATCACATGTTTAGCCAAAGCATTCAGCTCATTTTTCTTCCTTATATCATATTGATGGTTGTAAATCCTGTTCTTAAGTTTCCTTTTTGTAAGGCCTATATAGAATGCATTGCAGTGTTCACATGTGGCTAGGTAAACTAGACCCGAGGTATTGCAATTTGCTCTAAACCTGGGTGTAAAGGTGAAATTAAGTTCTGGATGCATAAAAACTTGTTTTTTAGTAATGAATTTACAATAATTACAGCTGTAACAGGGGTAAGTTCCAGGAAGTTCATTATTGTTTGAATGAGTATAAAGTAATCTTGGCTTTATGTCACATAACAAAGACTTTAGGTTCTGGTTACTCCTATAGACCATATGTGGAGAGTGACCTACTATAACTTTGGTAGGTTCATCCAGCGTTAAAACTCTCCAGTTATTAGTTAAAATTCTTTTTATGCTCATGAAGTCATTGGTATAAGTGGTGATAAATGAAACTCTTTGAGTGCAGTCTTGCATATGGAATTAGTAGAATGCAAGAGGCCATGAACCCCAGGACTTGCAGACTTTTCTTTGCAGATAGCTGGGTCTTTTGTGGCAAGTAGTTTGAAGAGGCTGTCAAACTTGTTTCTCTGGTGTAAGGAAAGCCATCTGGGAAGTTGTGTTCAAGCTTGCTCCCAGGAATACAATCTGTTGACAGGGTACTAGGTGAGATTTCTTTTCGTTTATGGTGTACCTCAACAAGGTTAGAAGTTTCTTTACAAATCCCAGATGTTTTAATAGCAAGTCCTGGCTTTCTGCCTGAATCAGACAATTGTCCAGGTATGGGTATATTTGAATATTTCTCTGCCTGCAAAATGTAATGGCTGGAGCTAAACACTGTGAATACATTGGGCGCAGTAGATAAGCCAAAGGGAAGTGTTGATAACTGATAGTGCATGGAGCCTGCTCTGTAGCGTAGGTATTTCCTGCAAGATTCCCTTATTGGAATGTGCAGGTAAGCTTCCTTTACGTCTAAGGTTGCCAACCAGGCATCTTTGCCCAGCACAGGGAGCAGCTGTTGAAGTGTTAGCATTTTGAATTTTGAGATTACCAAAAAGGTGTTTAGAATAGAGATATCCAGCATAGGATGCCAGGAGCTGTCTTTTCTGGTTACCAGGAAAAGTCTTGATTAAAAGCCTTGTCCCCTTTTTTGTGCTGGGACAGGTTGAATAGCCCTGATACTTAGGAGAGAGAGAACCTGCTGTTGAGCCTCTGACCACTGATTTGGGGGTAGGTCTGGCCAACCGTTTGGGGATGGTAAGGTGTGGAAGTGGAATCTGTAGCCTTGGAAAACTATTTAAAACCCATTTGGCCTGGGTAATGAGTTCCCAGTTTTCTGCATGCAGGGCAAGCTTTACTCCTAAGGGAGCAGGCAGTTGAGCAAGGCTTGGAAGGGTTAATGTTAAGTAATTGTGACATTTTTCCATAGGGGGGTGCCTTATTACTTCCAGCTTTGGAAGTGGGAACCCCCCACTGCTTAGGCCTGTGTGTAGCCCGAGACTGTAACCTAGGTGGTCTGCTGTTCCTGGGTTTGGATTGAGAAGGCCTGGAAGAGACTGGAAAGGACCAATTCTTAGAAGGCCAATGCCTACTAAATCTGGGAGACTGTAATTGCAGGGAATCTTTAACAGTTCGCATAGATTTAGCTTTTTCCTCCATCTTTTTAAGGATGACTTCTGCTTTGTTGCCAAACAGGTGGTCCTGGTTTAAGGGAGCATCCAGTAATTTAGCTTTAAACTGATCTGGCAAGTTTTGCTCCTTAAGCCAAGCATGCCTTCTAAGTACAGACCCAGTTGACAGCAGCCCTGCAAGATGCTTCTAAACAGTCAAAACCACATTGCAAAGTATGTTTACCAACTTGTTCAGCAGAATGCATAAAATCCTGTAATTCTTTATGTTCAGTACAGTGAGGAATCAACATCCTTTTCTGTTGAAGTAGTCCCAGAATATGCTGCTGATACTTTAACATACGAAACTGGCAATTTAAGGCCCTAATGGCCAAAGTAGCAGAAGTGTATACCTTCTTATCCCATCTGTCCAAGGCTTTGGAATCTCTATCAGAGGGGGTAGGGTTTTTGGCAGCAGTAGCCTTAATGCCCTTTGGTCCTTGAGAAATGGTTTCTGGATCCGCAGTAGGAACCTTGATGAGAAACTTGACAGAGTCAGGTACTCTAATACCGGTCAAGTTTTCTGGGAGCTAGATAGTGTCTGGGGCCAGGCTAGATTCCAAGAAGGCATCATCTACAATGTCCAGAACAGGAGGGATAGCTAAAGGCCTGTGTTGAGGGAGGAGTAAGAATTCCCTAAGTCTCTTTTTGGAGTCAGAGTAATCCTGGCTTTCCCAGCAGAAATGCTCCCTAAGAGTGTGCAAGGTTTCACCAAAAGAAAAATCTTCTGGAGGGGAAGCAGAGGGAATGGAATCTTCTGCATCAAAATCCTCATAGGTACACAAGGGCAAATCTTGGTCATCAGAAGGAACAGAAATATCAGAATCCTGATCAGAAGAATCAGAAGGAAAATCAGTTCTAGGTCTCTTAGAGGGGATGGCTGGCTTCACCTAATTAAAGTAATAAGGTCTTCAGCCATTCTAAGAATTTGTTTTTTAGGCATATGGGCCTGACCATGCGGTTTGGATGTCGGTTTTCTAGGCGTGGGTCAAGTTTTAGGCCTTAACGAAGAAGATGGTGTCTGTTTAAAATGCAAATCTGCAGGCCTGAATACACCCTCAGAAGCCGGTGCCTGCACAGTGGCTCCGAACGCATCCAAGGTAAAGACATCCGCAGGTTCCACAGTCGAAGCATCTTGCAGCATACCGGACTCCGAATGGGTCTCAGTAGAGGACTGCGAATCTGAAGTAGCAGGCATCAGGGGCTGCGAAAGCGCTTCACTGAGTACCAGTGAACTGGTGACTAGCTTGACGGAAGTGTCGTCAGCAGTTTTGGACCTATGTGGTCTGTGTCTGCCTTTATCCTTACGTTTTTTCACAATATCGGTAGTCGGATGGCTTACCGAAGCCATTTCTGGATAGTTAAACAGAGTAGCAAAATAATTTGCTGCGAAAATAGACCGACTGCGAATAGTATGGGGGTTGAATAAGGCACAAAACCACCAGCGAGGGACGTCATCGTCTGAGTCTAAGCAAGGAATGCAGTACGAATGAAAATCTTTGAGGTATTTGCTTTCCACAGGTAAGACGATTGTTAACTTTTACTGACATCGCTTAAGAGCAAGAAAAAGGATCCCAAACAGGGTATTTAGCTTTTTTTTTTTGAAGACTTCGGTTCTGAAACTCTAAAATGAAAATTTCAGGAGTCGGCCGACTGGCACTTGCAAACTGCTTTGGGCACTGCGCACGGCAAGAAAGACTGATGTAATGGCATCGGCTGCATGTTTTACACCCCTGACGACCTGACGTCATGGAAGAAGAGACAGCATCCGACACATGAATCCAAGACTTTGATATTCAGGCCGGCTGAGGGTTACCCGCAGGCAGATAACCCAAATGTAATGACTGCAGCAGCGAAACACAAAGAACATCAGGTCTCAAGTCCCAGTCTTCTCTGGCACTAAAAAGAACCTAGTATAGATGCCTAATCCAGACTGGTCCGGGAGTGACAGGCTGGATGACTCGTTTTTCGTGCAGCTTGGAAATTTCCAGTGCTGCTTCCTCCCTTGGCACTGGTGGAACGTCCAGGAAGTGTTTGGGCAGGATTGGCATTTGAATGAAGGGGACTGAGTATCCTCTGGATAGGATTTGAAACACCCAACCATCATCTGACTCCCAGGCTGTTGGGTGTAGAGAGAGAGAGATGTCCCCAGACTGCCTCCAGAGATGAGTAGAGTAGTCAGGCAACCCTTCAGGGCTGCTGAGCGGGTCTGTCCGGGAATAAATCCCGAGACCCCTGGTTCCTAGGAGCTCATATTCCATGAAGACGGCATCTACCATATCCCCCTCTGCCTCTGGGGGAGGGCAAATCTTGAGCATTATGCGAATAGCCCTGAGACTTCCAAAACCACATCATCTTCACCCCTCGCTGATTCTAGGAAAAGGATTGTTGAGGGGTTGTGAAGGGGATCCTGATAGAAGATGGGGTCTTTCCATCTTTCTCGCTCTGGACCAGTGCGTCTCATACAGTCTTCCCGAAAAGAGTGGAACCATCATACGTAGCATTAGTAAAAGACGCCTTGAAAGGTTCCAAGAATGCACAGAGCTGAAGCCAGGCATGATGTCTGATAGCAACACCTGTACCGGCTGCTCTAGTGGCTCCTTCTGTAGCATGGGACAGGAGCCACATAGAGGTGCTGGAAATAGAGTAAGGGTAGCCATATGGGAGAACACCTTCTGTTCCTCCGCAGACATGGACCCTGGGGCAGACTCAACGACCTCCTTGACCATGTCTTGCTAAATTCTGATCACATGTGCCATACAGTTCAGCTCACGTACTGTGAATGTGGCTAAAGTGTAGACCTGCTTTCCGAAATGGTCCAAGGCCCGGGACACTCGGTCCAGTGGATGAGAGCAAGCTCTTTCTTGGTGGCCACACCCCACCTCCATGGCATCAACTAGGGGACCCCTTAGACAAGTGTTGCTTGTATGACGGCGCACTTAAAATTCTATCGGGGTGCTTACGAATGGGCTCCATTGTGTCGGGCTCCTTCCATGCCCAAGATGAGAGGGTCCTGTGCCAAATTCCTCCAGAAACACTGATTCATCCCTGGTTGGGTTTTTGGACAGACCACCCCCCACACCGTCTAAGGATTTCCATGATGTCGCCCAAAGGAGACATCTTCTGGGGGTGACAGAGGGGAAACCCTCCCCTTCCTCTAAATCTGTCTCTTCTGTGACGGACTCTGGTGGAGAGTCCAAGTGCCTCCTTTTACACGTACGTTTCTGAGGAGGCTCCTGGGGGGGGGGGGTGTCCCCTGGGGAAATTCCGGACATTTCTGGCTGTTCCCATGGGGGGGGGGACTCTCTGGGGCGGAGAGGCAAAAAGCTGTCCCTTAGGAGGCAGGATGGCAGAATCCAGACAGTACAGTTTTGTACCTACCATAAATGTAGATGTTTGAGTGCTAATACAGCTGCAGTAATCACAGATGGGTTCTCTGCCGTCAGGCGGGTCCTCGGTCGGCCGAATTCCAAAGTCTAGGTCCGGCGTCGGTTGTTGTCGCTTTCTCTCCTGACGTCAGTGAGACCGGAGTATATAAGACACAGCCGACGCCATGTTATTCAGTCTTTCTTGCCCCAGATGTCAGGTGCCCCCAGAAGGAAGGCAATACATAAATTATATATGTATATATACATGCAATGCAATATAATCCAAAATCAGTAGTGCAAGCAAATAAACCATAGAAGGATAACCCAGTCAGGTTGTATGAAGAGGGGGTTAGGCCCCATGCCTTTACCAAGTGGGGAAGGAGGGAGGGAAACCTGTACTGCAGCTGTATTAGCACTCTAACATCTACATTTATGGTAGGTACAAAACTGTACTATGTTCATCGTGCATACAGCTGCAGTAATCACAGATGGGTAGAGTCCCAAAGCTACGCACAGGGTGGTAGGTACTAGGTGGTACTGGGATGAGCCAGAATGCCCTGCAACACAGCAGTGGCAAAGCCTGCTCTAGTTTTGGAATATAAAGGCAGGTGGTAGTGTTTTGTGAAGGTATGTACAGAACTCCAAGTGGCTGCCTCCAAAATATCTTTGGTAGGAACTCCTCTGAGGAAGGCTGTAGAGGTAGCTGTGGCCCTGGTGGAGTGGGATCTGATGCCTGTGGGAACAGATTTCCCATGATAGGAATAACAAAACCGTATGCAGTGGCCTATCCACTTTGAAATTGTCTGCTTGGTAACTGGCTTCCCTTGAGCCCCTACAGCATAGGACACAAAACGTTGTTCTGATTTCCTGAAGGACTTTGTTCTGTCCAAATAATAACGTAGCTGCCTATGGATGTCTAAAGTGTGTAGCAGCCTTTCCTCTCTGTTTTGAGGATTGGGGTAAAAGGTAGTTAAGTGTATGGCTTGATTTAAAGCTACCTTGGATTCCACTTTAGGCATAAATGACGGGTTGGTACGAAGGGAAACCCTGTCCTGATGGAAGATGAGAAAGGGCTGCACCGCCATGAGGGCCTGAAGTTCCAAAACCCTACGAGCTGAAGTGATGGCCAGAAGGAAGGCTGTTTTCCATGACAAATATTGCAAATCTGTTGTGTCAGCTGGTTCAAAAGGAGGCAATGTTAATTTTTCTAGAATGTAATTAAGATCCCAGGCTGGTATTGGTTGTTTCCTTGGTGGTCTTATATTCTTAGCCCCTCTGAGGAACTGTCGTAAGAGTGGGTGAGAAAATAAAGGTGGATCCGTGTTGAATTCTGCAGAAATGGCTGAGGCATGGATTTTTATGGAAGAAAATGAAAGTCCACTGTTCAGCAGCTCAGCTAGATACTGTAATACCTGAGGCAAATTCAGTTTTCTAGGGTCCAGGCCTTTTTTCTCATTCCAAGAGCAAAACCGTTTCCATTTTGCGGAGTAAGCCTTTCTAGTAGATGGCCTTCTGGCCTCCAAAATAACATCCTGCACCTCCTTGGAGAGTAGGGTCTGTTGTGGTGTTAAGGAATTTTCCATGCAGCGAGATTGAGTGTTTTCAGCTGACTGTGAAGAGTTTTGTAGCTGTGCTGAGTCAGCAGAAGAGGCATTAGAGGTAGGGACCAGGGAGGAGTATGTGTTAGGCTCTTCAGGAGCGGGTACCAGTGTTGCCTTGGCCAATCTGGAGCAATCAGTATCATCTTCGGTCTGTCTGCTCTTGCTTTCAAGAGCACCTTGGGCAGAAGAGGCAGAGGTGGGAAAGCGTAAACTGTCCATGCTGTCCAACTGAATGAAAGGGAGTCCACTCTCCAGGCCTTTGGATGGAAGGTCCTCGAACAAAACTTTTCCAATTGATGATTCCTGTGGGAGGCAAAAAGATCTATGTCTGGCCTCCCCCACGCTTGGATTATCTCTGTAAACACCTGAGGATGCAACTTCCATTCGTGTGGATCTGTCATATTTCTGCTTAGATTGTTTGCCAGCGTGTTTTCCAATCCTGGCAAGTACTGTGCTTGAAGTTCGAGTTGCCATTCCAGAGCCAAGTTCCAAAGAGTCATGGCTAGTCTGCACAAGGGGTATGAATGTGTTCCTCCTTGCTTGTTTCTGTACCACATTACTGTGGTGTTGTCTGTTCTTATCAGTAATTGTCCTGGATGCAGGAGGTCCTTGAAAACTGTAATTGCATTTATTACTGCTAGCATTTCTTTTTGATTGATGTGAAGGTGCTTTTCCTTTTGGGACCATTTGCCCTGAATGCACCTGTCTGTCATGTGCGCCCCCCAGGCGTAATCTGAGGCGTCTGTTGTGATGACTTGCTTTGCTTGAGGCTTGCAGAATGGGAGGCCTGTGTTTGCTTGACATGCTTGGGCCCACCATAGAAATTCCTTTTGCAAACATGGAATTATTGGTATTGTTTCCAAACTGCGACTGTGTTGAGACCATAGGTTTTTTAGGTACCATTGAAGTTTCCTCATATGCAACTTTGCACATGGGATTAAAAGAATGCAAGATGCCATGAAGCCCAGAGCCTGCAGGATTTTCCTTGCAGTAAGCCTGGTACATTTTGCTAGTATTTTGAAGTACTGAGTTAGTTGCCCCTGTTTTTCTGGCGTAAGATAGGCCATCTGGGTGTTTGTGTCCAAGTTGGCACCCAGGAAAGTTATTTTCTGAGATGGTGTTAGCCTGGATTTCTCTTTGCTGATTGTGTATCCCAGAGAATGCAGTAACCGTGTTACATAAGCCAGATGTTCCAGAAGTATGTGCTTGCTGTCCGCTTGGATCAGGCAGTCGTCCAAATAAGGGTAAATTTGTATCCCTTGAAGTCTGCAGTAGGCAATCACTGATGCCAGGCATTTTGTGAATACTCTGGGCAGTAGATAAGCCAAAGGGCAATGCAGAGAATTGATAGTGGATTGAACCTGCAAGAAATCTGAGGTATCTTCTGCAGCTTTGTCTGACTGGGACATGCAGGTATGCCTCCTTGAGGTCCAATGTTACCAGCCAAAACTCCTTGCCCAGCATGGGAAGAAGCTGCTGTAATGTGAGCATCTTGAATTTTGGTACAGTAGAAATGTGTTTAGGATGGATAAGTCCAAAATGGGTCTCCAGTCGGTTCCTTTCCTTGGTACCAGAAAAAGTCTGGAATAAAAACCTTGACCTTGTTCGTGAGTAGGTACCTCTTGAATAGCTCTCATGCCTATGAGCTTTGAAATTTGTAGTTGTGCCTCTGCCCTTTGATTGTGTGGCAGGTTTGGCATGCCTCTCATTTTTGGAAGAGTGTGGAATTGAAATTTGTAGCCTCTGTTTATAACGTCCAGGATCCATTTGTCTGTTGTGACAATATGCCAATTTCTTGCAAATAATGCCAGCTTTCCTCCCAAAGGTGCTGCCAGCTGAGACTTGCTTGGCATGGAAATGAGGGAGTCATTGAGTTTGTTTCCTGTATTGTTGTGCACTGTCTTCGCCACCTCTAGGTGCTGGAGTTTGCCATTGTTGGCCTCTATATGATCCTTGTGATTGCCCTCTGCCCCTTGTGCTTCTGTATCTACCTCTTTGGGGCTTGTCAGTGGCTGGAAAGGACCAGTTCTTTGAAGGCCAATTTCTGCTAAAATGTGGTGGTCGGACCTGTAGAAAAGCTTTGACAGTTTGCATAGATTTGGCTTTTTCTTCCATTTTCCGTAATATCTCCTCAGCATTAGTACCAAACAGCACATCCTTCTGTAAAGGAGCATCTAGAAGTTTAGCTTTCACATGATCAGGCAAGCTTTTGTTCCCTAAGCCAGGCATGTCTACGAATGACTGATCCTGTAGCAGCAGCTCTACTTGAGGCCTCTAGGGCATCATAGCCACATTGTAAGGTGTGTTTACCCACTTGCTCTGCACTATGCATCATATCCTGCAACTCCTTCAAATCTGGTTGTTCAGGTTGAGACATTTTATTCCTTAATTGTGATAACAGGAACTGTTGATATTTAAGCATATGAAACTGACAATTTAAGGCCCTCATGGCTAGGGTGGCCGAGGTATATACCTTTTTCCCCACCTTTCTAAGGATCTTGACTCTCTTTCGGCAGGAAGTGGATTCTTAGCAGTAGAGGCCTTCAATCCCTTGGGGCCTTGAGAAATGGTTTCAGGGTCAGCATTATGGCTTTTGTAGAGAAATTGGTGAGAGTTAGGAACTCTGTAGTACCTATCAGGTTTGACTGGTGCAGGAGGCAGGGAATCCGGGTTAAGGCAAGCCTCCGAATAAACATCATCAAGTATGTCCAAGACAGGAGGTATCGCCAGAGGTCTGTGTTGAGGTAACAAAAGAAATTCCCCAAGTCTTTTCTTGGAATTGGAAAAGTCCTGGCCTTCCCAATGGAAGTGTTCCCTCAAAGTGTGCAAGGTTTCCCCAAAGGAAAAATCCTCAGGAGGAGATACAGAAGGAATGGACTGCTCTGCATCCGAATCTTCAAAAAGGGAGTAAGAGTGTTCCTCTACATCAGAATGTTCTGATAAAATGGAGCCCTGATCAGAAGAGGGTGAATCTTCCTCCACTCTGGGTCTCTTGTCTGGAGGGGGCTGAGAACCCCTGATAAGAGAAATTAAATCCTCAGCCATTTTAAGCATCTGTTTTTTAGGCATGGGGCCTGGAGATGGGCCCTGTGCAACAGGCCTCTTGGGATGCCTGGCTGATTTGGATTTAGTAAAGGCCTTAATAGAAAAGGAAGATGAGGGTCTAAAGACACCATGGGTGGAAGTGGACCTGTCCACATAAGGAGGCTCAACACTCACAATGGCTTCAGTGGTTGTAGTCTGGGAAAGGGCCGAGGGACCTGCGGTCTCGGTTACAGAAGACACCGCCAAAGGAGTGTCGTCGGTAGTCAGGGACTGCAAAGGCGTCTCGCTGAGAA
Source organism: Protopterus annectens (assembly GCF_019279795.1). Lineage (NCBI taxonomy): Eukaryota > Metazoa > Chordata > Ceratodontiformes > Protopteridae > Protopterus > Protopterus annectens. The sequence continues at coordinate 342,819,914 of NC_056738.1, read as the reverse complement.
CCGGACCACGTGTAGCCGTTTTTGGCGTGGTGTCGGTGGGAACCGTGGACCTCGCGTGTCGGTCCTTGCGGTTTTTGGACAAAACAGTAGTCGGAGTCTCCAACATTTTATAATCGAAGGCTTTACCAAAAAAGTGTTGGGCGAACTCCGCCCGACGCTTAATAGTGCGTTTATTGAAAGTAGCGCAAAAGCGACAGCCCGAGACGTCGTGGTCTGGGCCTAAACAAGGTATGCAGAGGGAATGGAAATCCTTATGCGGTATTTGCTTCCCACAAGAAATACAATTATTAACTTTTTCTGACATCGGTCTGAAGCAAGAAAAGTTTCTCCAACGGGGTACTTAGCTTTAATGAAGACTTCGGTTTCCAATTTTTTCATAATTCAGGAGCTGGCCGACCGGCACTTGCGAACTGCTTCTGCTTCGGGCACCGCGCGGCAAAAAAAGACTGAAGAACATGGTGTCGGCTGTGTCTTATATACTCCGGCCTCACTGACGTCAGGACAGAAAGCGACAACAACCGACGCCGGACCTAGACTTTGGAATTCGGCCGACCGAGGACCCGCCTGACGGCAGAGGACCCATCTGTGATTACTGCAGCTGTATGCACGATGAACATCAGAAAAAGAGGGAGCCAGGATGGACTCAGAGGATGTGTCAAAGGTCTCGATGGAACTGAGAGCACCCTCTCCACCACGTGGAAAGCAGAAGAACGAATCCCAGAAACGGGCCAAGATTAGGTCCATAACTCTGTCAATGGGGGAAGCTGGACCCGAACCTCCAGGTTCTGAGACTCCGAGTGGAAGGGCCAACTCGGAAAGCCCACGAGTAGACAACACTCCCTTGGATCCGGCACAGAGGCTATGGCTACGAGCTAGGTCAGAGCCGAACTGCTCAGGGCAATGGTTGGCATCGAGATACCAGGCACCATCGGCATCGACCCCTCGACGCCAAGGGGCCACAGACCCAAGAGCTGTGAAACCAGGAGTCATATTCGAGAAGCAGTAATGGGCTTAAAGGCAGACTGCATGCTCCCAGCCCTTTAAGAGCCAAGGCAAGTCTCCCATCTGGATCTGGGTCCAGATGAAATTCCACATCACCCTGTCCACCTCACCTTCGGAGAGGATGTAGGCAGGAGAAGGAAGCCACAGAAACTGGCCTGGAGAAGCAGATAAAGGGGATCTTCCCCGAGAAACCACTGGCTCTGGGGAAAAGCATGGAGAACAGAGAAGAGGGGAGCCCGGGCTGGCAGCTCAATGAGACTTACTCGGAGGCTTGGCCAAGGAAGCCTGGTCAGAGGACCACTTCATGGGCCTATCCCAGTGCTTGAGCTTCTCCCCATCCTCAGACTTCGTAGCAGGATGTTGAGTTCCACAGGCCGGGGCAGAGGAAGCAGAAGTGGAAGTTGAAGCAGGGGCTGCCGAGGAAGGTGGAGAAAGGAGACTTCTGAGAATCAACTTGTTCCGCTTGTCGATCAATGCGTGGGGGTTGAATCCTGCAGAGATCGAACAGGAGGTTTCCAAGTGGGGAACGCCTAGGCAAACCATGCACAGAGTGTAGCCATCAGAAGGGGGAAGCTTCTGTCCACACACTGTGCATTTCCGGAACCCTGGCTTGGTGGTCTCAGCCATGGTGATGAAAAGCACACACACACACACACACACACACACACACACACACACACACACACACACACACACAAAACCAAGTTATAAAGGAAAGAAAGGGAAAGACAGGGCTTATTTTTATTTAACAAGTTTGGAAGACAGACAGCTGAGCGCAAGGGTAGGGGATAAACTAGAGGACCAATAAACTAAAAGACAGAAAGAGAGTAGACAGAGACAAAAAAATTTGATAGATTATACACCAGGAACTTGGAGCAATGGACCACGATGCTAGCTAGACCCAGCGGCAAACCAGATCTGAGGGGAGGAGGAAAACAGAGGCATTATGGGTAGGGGAGGAGCTTGAAGCTTAGATCTGATGCTAGAAAATGCAGCTGATTTGGATCAGTGCAGAATCCCAGTCCCACGGGTTGAACAGCAAATGAAAACAAATTCAGATCATAAGTTTCTGTTATGTAGCATCCACACTTTCTATTTAATTTTCATTCACTTCCACATTACATAAGATGCTCAATTCCTGCTTTCCCTTAAACCCATTTCCTTCTCCTGAACTTTGTGCTAATTGCTCCCACAAATCTCATTTACTTCTATGCAATTTGCTTCTTCCCTTTTCTAAAGAGCTCACCTCCAGTTCTTTTGTCTCCTTTACACTATCCATAACTTCCTTTACTTTCCATAACTTTCTTTATATTGAGAACAGAGTTAGTCATTCTCCAGTACTTGCTTTTTTTGGCAGCCAACATTACATTTAGTGAGACATTAACTACATCTGGGTAATTCATGCCCTACATACCAGCTCAAAGCAATTGCCTTAACTACAACCATTTCTTTGCACAACATTTCTGTTAAAGCACTCTGCAGAGAAATTCTAAAATCTGCCAACTAGTTAAATTTCTCAAAAAACGTGTCCCCTATTACCCTCTTTCCCATCAGACCTCTCATTTGCCAACTGAAGAAAAACCTCTTGAGGTCTACTCGGGATGTAAAGTAGCTATGCAAACCCTTCCATGCAGACTTTGCTGTATACTTGGGAGCACTGCACATGTCTTGGTAGCTTGCAACTGCCTTTACATTCTTTTTCCCAACATTTCCTAAATTCCTCAGCTTGATTCTTATAGCTATTGTGTCATCTTTTACACGCCCTATTAATCACTTCTCTTCTAGACTCAACTAAAATCATACCAGAAATGGTCTTACACTTAACATTTCCCTATCCCTTAGCCTATACTCTTATCAATCCCCAATAGGGAATGCAGCCGCTAACCTGCAATCCAAACTTCAAACTCGGTTTCATTAAATTCTGCTGTGTTTCTCCCTAGTCATTTTCTCTCAACACCTTGGCTCCTTGTCAACTCTTCTCCTCACAATGAAATTTCTTCAACTCTAATTATAATCCAGAACCTTTCCACTGGTTGATAAAAACATGCCCAGTATGTATATGAGACTAAGACGACTGAACATTTTCACTGCTTGCATATTATCTGTAACAAAAAGCTCTCAGTTTCTCAGGTGTTGTATTAATTTCTTCACACATTCTTGGCTACCATAACAGAATCCTTTTTAATCCATTGTCTAAATACTTCATCTTATGTCCCCCCCAAGTGTGAGTATTGCTGAACAAATTCATGCACATAGCTTCTGATATAATTTATTGTATCTTCATTTATTTTGTATATTGAAAAGGTATGACATTTTTTCAAAAAGTTCCACAGCAACAGAATACCCTTTTCTTGATTTATAGAGTATAAAATTATATTATCTGCAAATAAAGAACAAGTAAAACACCAGTTACATCACTGTGAATCACTTACTTTGCCAGTGGTGCTAAGTAGAAAGCAAACGTCAGGGAAAAGCGAACATCTCCACCCATTTCTGCTGCTCTAACACAGCTCGTCAGAGAAATCCTCCCACACTTCATACACCCTTCCTTACTAATCCTGCTACTTTATCAGGGAATGCAAATGCCACCACTGCCAAACTCAAAATCCCAACTGACTGCTGAATGCTTTCACTGGATCAAGACCAAACAGTAGTGCTTACTACTGGATTGTTGTACTGTTGTCATCGAATATTTAACTCCCCTCTAAAATACTACACAAATTCATATCAGCTTTGGTAACACCTTTGACATCACGTTTAAGTTAATATAAGCAATCATTTTATAATCATGGGTTAAACTTTAAACTTGTCTACAAGAAGTCAGTTATGAAGGGTCTTTATCCTCTTTGGGTAATGCAGCCACCAATGTTTCCTTCCAAGATGCCGGTACCTCCCCCCCCACCCCCACCCCAAACTACTGTTAAAATAAACGTTCCAGATCTTTTATGTTCCTTCCCAACTTCCACATTTCTATGGCAATACCATTGGCTTCTGGAGACTTCCCTGTCAACTGATTATATAAATCACCACTTTACTCTCACAGCTCTCCTATCTTTGCCATTAACAGCTGGCCTCAACTTCGACTTTTATCAATAAAGAAGTAAAACTCAAAAGCATCTGTGTCAGAAGTGTGTTTTAATTTATTCCATTTATCAGGAAAGTCTGACTAGGTAAACCAAGCCCCTTTTCAGTGGAGGCCAGGAGAGAATATACAATATGCAGAATGCTCAGGTATTATTAGCAGCATTATATCCAAAGTGAGGATGAAGAAAGCAAAAAATTATGAGAGAAGTTAAGTGTACTTTGCTGCAACATAATCAACACCACATGCAGTTAGGTAGCTTTATATTTAATCAAATATAAATATATGGATTTTGCTATAAGAGTAGAAGACAAAAATAGAGTAGAGAAAGTTACTAACATGCACCTACATTATATTCACATATACAAGTACCAATTTAAGAACAGTTTAGCCTGGGGAAGAGCAGGGGCATAGACAAGAGTCCCTCTTTGAAGATGTGTGCATTGCTGAGGAGTCTGATTAGAGGAGGAACTTGGCAATACCATTAAAGCAAAGAACACTTCCAGCTTTCTGAATTGAAAGAAGCGGTTTGTCAGTAGAGTGGAGTTATATTATCTTTCATTAACTGTAATATTATAGCTTACTTAGTGACTATCATATTGACAAAGAAAATGTTCAGGAAAAACCTTAATAGTATCACTGCTTTCGTCTACTTTGCTGCTATTAACTGTTTTCAAGATGGTATTACGGGGGGAGGGATGTAACATCCATTCCAAATATAAAGTTGTTCTTTTTTCTTCCAAGCTGTCTTGCCAACCTCTCCTCATTTATTTGCTATTTTGCTTTCACACACAATCTTTATATCCAGGGTGTTTATTTTTTTATTTAAAAAATCTATTCTTAACTGCTCTCCATTTCCTACCTTGCTTCTTGTCTTAATTAGCATCTTTGTTCTCAGAATGATCTTACATACATATATATATATATATATATATATATATATATATATATATATATATATATATATATATATATATATATATATATATATACACACACATACACACACACACATATATATATGTATATATCACGGCTATGAAGTATTCGATCATATTTCGGCAGGTGATGTGAGCGAACGTTACCATTGCGAATGGACTGTGCATTCGCAATTCTAACGTTCGCTCATGTGAGGGGATCGCGGTACAGTGCGGTTAGGGAAATACATCCCTTTCCTCACTGTAGTGCGATCTCGGAGTTGGAATATTAAGTTGGGGGGGTGGGGGGCACAGGGGGGCGCAGCCCCCCTGCATAACTGTGTGTTTAGGCTAGGTAGGTAGATAGTTACGGGACGGGTGGGAGTGCTGTGTATTGCCGTAAATGTCGCGAGCGACATTTTCGATAATACACAGCTGTTTTCGACTTTAGGTTAATTCGGAAATGTTCATTTACGATGTATAAATTCGAAAATGCAGACATGTTTTATTCTGATTTTCAAATTTATGATAGTAAACCTATATATATATATATATATATATATATATATATATATATATATATATATACATATATTTTACATTTGAATTTTTTTCCAACAATTCTCATACTACCTGTATTTGTTTTTGAAAGTAGTTTCATGATCTTTTAAATACAACTCTAGTCCGCCAATGGAATTAGTTTCACACAGTTTTTTTTCTTACAGTGGGGTGTGCAATGTAATTAAATGCAGCTAAATGGTCGAGGGCAAAAGACCCAGTTTACAGCAGTCTTCCTCTTTAAAGTGTTGAAATACATGGACAATTATTGTGTCTTTCGGCTTTTCCTGGTTAGGGGTTGCCACAGCGGAACTCCAGTCCGCTAATGACTGGCAGTGGATTTTTACATGCAGAGTTGCCAGCTCTGATGCACAACCTTCAATGAAAGTACGTCCATTCATGCATGTCTCCACACAGAAAACACTCTAGCTGAGAATCGAACAGGACAACGTCTCACTGTGAGGCAACAATGCTACCGCAAGCACCACCACTGCAGTACGTTGAAATACAATACATGGACAATATTGAATGTTATTTTTTCTTGTTGTGACTAATTATCTGAGATTACCTCTTTGATGAAAAAAAGCTAATATAATTTCTGTAGCATTATCTACATTGTTCCAGGACATACCATGGAGATTTACAGGATTTAAATCTCCAGTAATTAACCCAAAAACATGTAAACATGCATACTGTGATGCACCAACATTTTTGCCCTTTTCTGATCCACACTGTCTGCCAGTCATCAATCCCTTGTCCCCCATCCATGAGGCAAGAGGTAGTTGGGACAGCATATAATTTAAGCATCCATCGGATGTGGGGCAGCTTTTCCTTGCTTGTGCCCCATTCTCCCTGAAGAAACTTGACAAAGTGCCAAGGAAGGGGGGTGCAATGGGTTGACAGTGTAGGCCATCCCCAGACTTTGCAAGTATGTTACCGCCAATCATTTCCATCCCTCCTCAGGAAGCATGAGCAATTGTTTCTCTGGTCCCCACCACAGGAATCACACCAGTCCCATGTGCCCCCAAGTGCGCATAACCCATCCCACCACCTCCAAAAGAAATGAGCAGACCACACCCCTTCCTATCCCCACCTAGCTCCTCAAGTGCCAGGATCAATAAGCTATCTCCAAAGTCTTGGGTTGCAGTAAGGGCTCCATCCTTCTAAACCAAACAACCAGGTTATGAAATATGACTTTACATCATCCAAATTAAATTATTTTGATTTTGGCCATCTATAAATTGCTACTATGGGGAAAGAAATTTTCCTGTGTCAAAGGTCATCAACAAAGTCATTTTCTTGCCTTCTTTGATACCAAACTCAACATCTTATACCAGTAAATACTCCCATACTTAAATCATTACATCTTTCTTCTATACAGTTTTGCACTGCCACATGCAAAATTTGAAACACTCAACTACAGGAGTCCAGTCTGACCTTCACACAAAGTTTCACTAATGACGGTTATGTCTACATCCCTTCATGTAGAAACTTTGAGCAGTTAGGTTTTCTTTTACAAAACAGTGATTATATATTAACAAAAGCCTCATGCAATTCCCAACTACACGAGGTGCTGACAAACACCAGCATGCTGAAATGTTATTAGTCTCCCATTATATATCTTAGCAAGTCATTTGCCAAGATTTTCCTTCCTGCCTTTGATAGGTACATTCCATCTCTAACACTTGATCCTTTGATCAAAAAGTCTTGTGGTAGAGTTTTTCATTTTAGCTGGGGGGTCATCACTTGTATCAGGAAAACAGTAAGCATTTGTTTGAGATTTCCTGAAAGCAATTTCAAAATTAAAACAAAACAAAAAAAGTGTAATCCCTTTTTCAGAAGCAGGATTCATTAATTTATAATTTCCTTTACTACAGAGTGCAGATCATTCAAACTAAGATCAGCTGTCCCCATGTCCATAAAGACCTTGTCCTAGGGGCACGGGGGGGGGTGGAGTCCTTACTGTGACCCAGGCAATAAGGAAGAAGCCGGTGTGGGGGGGGGGGTAAAAGGGCATGTCCCATTCACCTCTGGGGGGGGGGTAAGTGCTAAAAAACAAAGGAACAGCTTCTTTGGTGGAGACTGGGGAAACCACAAAATTCTTTGTAGGGGGATGGGGGAGAGAGACTCCTCCATAGTCACTCCACTGCATTCCCCACCATCCTTACCATTAACAGTGAGCCCACAGGGAACAGTTGGGCTTAAAATGAATAACCCTTGATCTACCTCTTCTGGCCATCTAAATGGTGGCACCTCCTGGTCGACCTTCACCCTGGTTATGGGGAATGAATGGGTTTGGTTGGCTGGGAGGGTTAATGATGGACAGAGGGGACAAAACGCTAAAAAGAAAATATTCTGTCACAGATCTTGCTAGAGATTAAGTTTATGCAAGGTCTCAATAATATCTAATTTTAGTAGCTGGTAAACATAAAACCACTTCGTATACAAGTCTATTTCTTTGATAACAGACTCCCCTACGACTACCATTTTTCCTTTTAAAGATGACTTGTGGCCCAACAGTTTCATTACATGATGCCTTATATCAAGTTGTTGTTGTTGTGTCTTTCGGCTTTTCCTGGTTAGGGGTCGCCACAGCGGAACTCTGGTCCGCTAATGATTGGTAGTTAATTTTTACGTGCAGAGTTATCAGCCCTGTCGCACAACCTTCAACCAGTGCAATAAAGGAATTGCCTAGTACGTTGCAAACCACTGGTCCCTCATTTCCTTCCCAATATACTTCTTGTTTTTCTGGCTTTTTCCTTATTGAATCATGTTTTAGTTGGACTGTGTTTCCTAGCTTGTTTACATTTTACCTATGAATTATTTCATTGCTCAGATGGTGTTTTGTCTCATCCAATTTAGCACACATTCCCATGTTGCTGGTTATGTCATTTGATTAAGTTGTCAATGTGTCCTTCCTTTTGATTTTTTTTCCTTTCAACATACATGGCAGTTATAATTACTGCCTCTCTCTTTGCACTGTATTAGGACTTTAATTGCTCTATTCATCACTATGGCCTTCTGTAGTCCTATCTGTATTATATTATCAGATTTGCCCAGTGTCTGTATTATCACACATCACTGAGCTTCTGCCTGGGCACCACAACTATGTTACTTCTCTCTGAAGTCAAAAAAGTACAGTTTTGTACCTACCATAAATGTAGATGTTAGAGTGTATACCCTGCTGCAGTCATCACACTTGGGGTTAACCTGTCAGGTGGTCCTGCAGTCGGCCTGAATTCCAAAGTCTTGGTCCGACTGCCTACTTCTACCTTCCTGGTAAAAATGAACAAATCTGTCATTCTATTGTTAAGTGATGCTACTAAAACAGGAACAGGGAAGGTAAATCCATATAAGAGATCTAATGTTAACAACTGCAAAGGTTCTTCATACTTGGACAAAGCATGCCCTGGCAAACTGTTTTCACTGGAATAGTTCATTAACAAAATAATGAAAACAGTTAAGCAAAATGGAGAGATTTCTCTGCCAGTCTACTTAATTTTCACAGAGGTTTGTACAATTGAGATCTTGGGCTAAGACCAGACCAAACCACAAAACTCTCATTAAAAAGAAGTTATGTTCTTATCGTAACATTCCACCTGTGCTGTTAATCTTCATTCACTCATGACTGTTGGGTTTTGGTTCAGTCCTCGGAACAGACTCAGCCATTGTAACAAGCTCACACCAGCCAGAAAACTCTTGAGCTAAGGTTACCCATAGTGCCTCTCTTCCCTTCCCTTCAGATTGAATTTGCCCGTAGAAACAAAAAGCGGAAGCTTTGTCTGAGCAACTGCCCTAGCAGTAAACCAGAACTAGTTCCGAATCATCAGGAACCTTTGGAGGGGGTTGGAAGGTGGGATGTCACGAATGAATAAAGATCGACAACACAGACGGAATGTTACGAGTCCCTAGCTACTTTATGTCCCGGGAGGACCTATGGAAGGATATCCCTGAGCACCATGGAGCCAATGGATACTCTTCTCCTGGAGACTATATCCAATTTGTAATGAGTGATAAAGGTATGAGGGGTAGCCCAAGTAGTTGCTGTGCAAATGTCATCCATGGAGGCTCTAGAATGAAAGGCCACCAAAGTGGAAATTGACCTAGCAGAGTGAGCTTTGACTTTAATTGGTAAACTCATTTTATTTTGATAAATAAAGGTGATACAATCTCTCAACCATTTCGATAAGGTGACTTTGGAAACTGGCTTGCCTAACTGAGGATCTGAAAAGGTCAGGAACAGCTGGTCCAATTTTCTGAAGGATTTTGCTCTTTCCAAGTAAAAATGTAATTGTCTGTGTACATCCAACAAATGCAAATATTAAGTTCGGGAGGAAAACTGGCAGGTCAATGGATTGGTTAATATTTGAATCTGAGACAACTTTGGGTAGAAAAGAAGAGTTAGTCCTAAGTGATACTCTCTCTAATAAAAATAATGTATGGGTGCTTTATACACAAGGCTTGCAACTCTGATATTCTCCTGGCTGAAGTGATGGCTAACAGGAATAAGGTCTTCCAAGATAAAAATTTTATATCACAGGTGGCTGCTGGCTCAAAGGGCTGACGAGTTAAAGTTTGTAAGATTAACATCAAATTCCAAAGTTCAATTGGCTCTTTAAAAGGTGGCTTTAAATGCATGACACCCTTTAGGAAGGTCTTGCAGAGGCGATGAGCTATCAGTGAGAAATCATCGAAGCCATTATGGAAGTTTGAGATAGCTGCCAAATGAACTCTAATAGCTGAAGCTGAAGTGTCAGACTAAAGTAAGCTTGACAAATAATCAACACCTTATTAATTGAGGCTGCAAAGGGGTCTAGTTTTTCTCGAGTCCAGATCACAAATCTTAGTTTCATACGTTGGTACTAGGCTATTGGCCCTAGGGCCTATACAAGCCTAGCCGTAACAATTCCCTGGATATTTCTACCCACAATATTTACTTCCCTGGACCCCTGTCTAGCAGGGTGACTGACATGATCCCCGGGGTGAATTTCCCATCTCCCATCCAATCGTCAAGGTTCCTTTTGAAGAGGGCCAAGGAGGCGCTCTGCTTGACATGTATGGACAGTCTATTCCAGAGCATGGGGAGTCTCTGGGTCAGGAACCTATCCCTCCAGCCTGTTTTGTTTATTGTGATGACAAGGTTTAGATCCGTGGAGCGTGTGGCTCTCAGGGATTGGGATTTAAGTGGAGCATGTCCAACAGCTCAGGGTTTGACATGGCCTTGTATATTAAGCAGAGAGCGCCTCTGAGTAGATGATATGCCACAGAGTATAGCTGGAGTTATTTTAGATGGTCAGCATAGGGCATCTGCTTTAGGCTTGTGATTCTTTTAGTGAGGTATTTCTGCGACCTATCCAGCTGTTGCAAATGTCTTGTGCGGTACACACCAAACAGGGCATTGTACTCTATATAATGGGCCTAATGAGCGATGAGTACAGCGGGACAATGATCTTTTTTCTGGATGAAAAGCCCTTAGTGATGAGGTGCGTCACACAGGATTTCCTGACTGTTGTGGCGATGTGATTATCGAAGGTGAGACCACTGTCTACCTGTGTCCCCAAGTCTCTCATCACACTTTCTGTGTTTAGTGTACTGCCACCCGTGTGGTAATTAATGAGTACATGTTTTTTTTCCCAAAGGGGATAACTATACATTTTTTGGCATTAAGCTTGAGCCCATGGCTCTGGCACCAAGCTAACTAAGATAAAGTTTCCTGGTGGACTGTTTATTGGAAGCCAGAAGCATCTCTTGTACCAGAGAAGACAGATTATTTTTGCCTGGCTATTACTGGAAGTGGAGGTACCAAGCAGCCAGCTTGAGATTTGGTAGGTCGGGATGGACCACCCCTGCAGATGAGACAAGAGTCCTGGAGTTGGGTCCAGAGTCCACGGATGGTGCTGAGTCCAAAGAAAAGGGAACCAGACTTGACAGGGCCAATAGGGTGCAATGAGGATCACTTTGCTTCTCAACCATTGCGATTTCTTCAAGAACTGGGGTATTAGGGGAATGGGGGGGGGAGAGACATAAAGCAGTCCCTGAGGCCAATCGTGTATCTCTGAGACTCCCCTGAAGGGGAATTACGGTGAAGTAGCTGCTGAATTGTGGTTCATGGGGGATGCAAACAGACTGCAATGAGGCTGACCCCAAGAACGAAAGACCTCCGTCGCTACTATGGGATTGAGACACCACTCGTGAGGCAGGAGAATGCATCTGCTTAGTTTGTCCACTATCACGTTGGAGCTCCTGGGGATGAGCATTGCTAACGAAGTGGTTGGAGGAGATCGCCCACTACCATACTCTCAGGGCTTCCTGACATAATGGATAGGATCTGGTTACTCTCAGTTTGTTGATGTACCAGATGACGGACATGTTGTCTGATTGTGCAGCAATTGTCCCCAACGGAAAGGCAGACTGGAATGCTTGCAACTCTAAAAACACCACCCTTAGTTCTAGGGAGTTGATATGCAAATTGGCTTCTAAGGAGGGGGCTAAGTACCTTGGACGGTCTTTCTCTGAAAATGCCCCCCCTCACCCCATCAGAGATGCATCTGTGGTCACTACGGCCTTGGCTGAGGGGGTAAAAAGGAGCGACTCCATAACTCTTCTGGGCTTCATCCACAAAGTCAGATCCTGCTTGCATCGATTTATGTGGACTAGATGAGACATCAGGTGTGCTAACATAGACCATTGTGATGCTAGAAAGCCAATGAAGCAGCCTCATGTGAAACCTTGCCAGAGGAACTAGGGTGATTGGTGCTGCCATTGATCCTAGTAGTTTGTAAGACTAAGCGGGCTGGGACTATGTCTTAAGACACCATCACTCGGAGCTGTGACCTTAACCTCTGAAGTCTGTAAAGAGGTAGAGCAACCACACAGGATTTGTGTTGAATGATGCTCCGATGAATTCTACGCTTCAAGTTGGTGCCAATTTTGACTTTTCTTTGTTTACTGAGATGCCCAAGAAGCCTGCTGGCTCCAGAATGTAGTGTAATGAGTGAAAGAGTGGATGCTTGGTTGGGGCGGTAAGGAACCAATCGTCTAAAAATATGGAAACACCTGGAATCCTTGTAGCCTCAGATGAGCCACTACCACTGCCATGCATTTGAACACCCTGGGGGCTGTGGTGAGACCACAGGGCAGTGTGCGAAATTGGTAATGATTGGCTCTCAGCTGGGAGTGGAGGTATCTTCTGGAGCGCTTGTCCATTTTTATGTGGTAATACACGTCCTGAAGATCTACTGAGCACATCCAATCATCTTTCTCCAAAAATGAAAGGATAGACTGAACCGTGACCATCCAGAATTTTGTTCAAGATACTGAGGTCTAGAATATACACCTCCAGTTCCCCATCTTCTTTGGCACTAAAAAATCTTGAGTAAAATCCGGATCCTACTTGGTCTGGTGGGACTGTTTGGATGACTTTTTTGAAGCAGCTTTTAAATTTGAGCTGTTGCATCCTTCTGACTGGGTAGAACATTGGGGATTCACCTTTGTGGCCTTGGATAAAGATCGAAAGGGATATGGTAACCTCTGGTAATTATCTTCTGCACCCAAGAAACTGATGTTACTGAGAGCCCGGCCAAGTGGTGCAGACAGAATCTCCTCAGACTGCCTCCAGAGGTAAGCAATTGGGATGCTACTCAAGAGGGTTGACAAGGCTGCCCAGAGAAGGAATTTGTGGAACCCTGGTTACGTGGGCCCCCTCTGCCACGGGAGGGGTATCTTCCCAAGTTCCCCCCTCTGCCACGGAGAGAAAAGTCTCCACGTGTGTCCCAAAATGGCCCTTGGGACTTCCTGAACCACATTTTCCCACTCCTCTGATTTCTGGAATAGGGTCATTCAGGAGTGGAAAAACATATGCCCTCAACAGAAAGGGTCTTTCTGTCCTTCTCACCTGGCTAATGCTAAAACTTTTGGGCCAAACAATGAGGAAGCGTCAACGGGAGCACTGACGATGGAAGGCTTAAAGGGGTCCGCAAAGTCAAGCAAGCGCATCCAGGCATGACGTCTCATGACAACACCTGCACCCACTGCTCTGGCTGCCCCTTTGGTTGTATGTGCCATCAACCACATGGAGGAGTTGGAGATAAATTCTAGGATCACAAGCTGAGAGGCAACTTTGTCATATACCTCAGTCACTGCCCCTGCTAGGGTTCCTAAGAGTGCAGTGATCAGGTCCCTTTGAAGACTGGTAAAATGTGCCATGTAATTCAACGATCATATGGCAAAGGTCATTGGAACCATAAACCCACTTCCCTAATCTGTCAAACGTCTGAGACTCTTAGTTCGGAGGATGGACAGTAGGACTCCCCTCAGCGTTCCTTCTTTGTGGCCACTGCCACCACCATAGCATCTACCACTAAACCCTTGGACCCGAGGGGATGATCTTCTGGGGGGACGGTATTTTGTCAGGTCTCCAGGGGATTGGCTCCACGGTGTCAGAAGCCTTCCAAGCACGACTCACAATGAGCTTGACCAACTCATCTGCAGGCGGGGTCACCCAGGAAGTAGAAGGTTGGGCACGGAAAACCTGAAGACAGATTCCTTGGAGGAAGGGTTGGTGGGCTTCCAGTCACCTCGGAGGAAGGGTTGGTGGGCTTCCAGTCACCTCTCTGCTTTAAGATTTCCAGGTCTCCAAAGGAGACATCTTCAGGAGTTGACCATGGTGACCCTTCTCCATCATAGTCTGTATCTTCAGTGAGAGAGTCTTCGAAAGAATCCACGTGCTTCCTCTTGCATGCTCTCTTACGGGGTGGCTCATTAGGGAGGTCGTCTGAAGAGAACTCCTAAGAGAGGGTTCCCTGCAGTAGGGTGTCTTGCTGCAACCATGCCCGCTGCCCCAATGTAGTAGAATGACAGCTACAAACAAGAGGACACGTAGCTATGACAATCCAAAGATGCCAACTGTAAGCCTGCTGAGGTTAACGCCCTCTCCATAACCTAAAAGGCAGGCCTGCCTGAAGAGGGATGGGAGCCCAGAACCGAGAGACAACCTCAAAACTGGGGTCACACCCTGCTCCGACAAGCCTGCCCCCCCATAGAAGTAGCCATGAGAGGACTCAGAACTGTCAAACCAACCTGAACCGTAGATGGCACCATGGAAAAAATGGTGCCGTACCTGGGATTCCAGAGCAGACAGCCAAGTCACTGTCTCGCAGGTGATCGGCTCTGACAGAGCAGAGGTCCATAGCGGGCTCTGGCACCAAGTTGAGATCCACCATCAGTACTGAATGTTAGATATTATGAATATAAGGCTGAAATTAATTCTGTTGTAAATATGTTAAAAGAAAAAGCTTGCTTAAATGCAGAAACAGAGTTTAGTAATATGTGATCAGCAACCATACTAAATGACTGTGGCTTAAAATAATAAGGAACGTACTTATGAGTGTATTACACACACACATCAAGAAAGCTGAACTTCTTACAGACATGACAAGAATGTAATCTGCTTTCACTGGACAACAGGACATGTTTTTCTAAGAAAGTTTAAAAATGTGCTTTTCTAATCCACAAGGCGTTTCCTTGAAGACAGTTTAGTTATCATCATTTGCACAAGAACAGATGTGTTAGCATTTGCGTCATCAAGCCAGTATCTTTCCAAAACCAAGAGGGTGTGTGTTTAACTAAAATATGTATAAAAAGTCTGTATTAAATCTAGTTATGTTAGAGGTATGGTAGGGACACAAGTCCTGAGGTAAATGGTATATCTATCACATCATCTGTACTATATGAGAGTTAAGTTGGAACAGTACTTTTAAGCTGCAACGTTGGTCCGTTTGATTTATTATAAAAAGTTATTGGTTACTGCTCTCTAAAGTTGATGCTGAAAGTATATTCTCTCATCGGTGTATATTCTGCAAGTTTCTGTATGCGACAGACTGTGAATGCAAATATAACTAGACTTTGAATTTTAGCAGAATCCAGTCAGCAAATCCCACAGCAAGAGCAAGCAGTAAGAAGCAGTAAGCAGAGCTCAATATATTTTTTCAATGATGAGCCAGCTGAGTGTCTAGAGCCATATAATTTTTCAATGGCGAGCCAGCCAGGAGTCAAACCTCTGCATTTTACTAACAGATGATTAAAGGAAAAATGGTAAAAAGGGTTAATTGAAATGTGAGCTCAGACCTTCCTAAACTGGATGAATAGTTACAGGAAATGTAGAAAAGATAAGATAAGAAACAAGACTGCTAGACAAGTGGCTTGAGTTTTTCTAAAAACTTATTTAAAACATAATTGTTAAAATGTTCACATGCAACACTGTTTGGTAATTATAATAAAACATCACAATTGTGCATATATGTCCCTGATAAAAAATAAAAACAAAAAAAACCTTAGTTACATCAAGTATAGCCAGCAGATGGGTTATAGTATACATACATTTTAAATAAAGTAGACAGGAAGGTACAAATAACTACAACTACTAGAAGTAGGCAGCAAAGAAAACAGAAAAGATTATCAAATCAGACAGGGGTCTATAGTTTGGTAACCTAATAAAATAAATGTATAACCAAAGTGTTGGGCTGACATACATTCTATTCTCACAGTATAAAGCAGATAAACAGTGCTGCAGTACTACAGGGGGAGGGGTACTTTCTCAGTTTTACACTGACTGTATAAGCAGTATTGCACAAGAGTCTAAAATAAAGCTACAGAAAAAATAAACAACAAGGGTCTGAAATAAAGCTACAGAAAAAAATAAACAACAAGGGTCTAAAATAAAGCTACAGAAACAAATAAACAACAAGGGTCTGAAATAAAGTTACAGAAAAAAATAAACAAGGGTCTGGAATAACGCTACAGAAAAAAATAAAGGGTCAGAAATAAAGCTACAAGAAAAAAAATAATATTTCATTCCTTCTTGACAATACTCTTTTAGGGGGGGAGGAAAAAACAGGTATTAGTGCATTAGACATACTGGTAAACTGGATTAAACCTTACAGAATAAGATATTTTATAAGTTAATAGCTATCATAATGGTTATTGTATTGTTTAGTATTAAATTGTATTTACAACCTGTTAAACTGTAAAGCTAACAAGAGATGGCTTAAAATTGGTAACAGCTATACAAGAGAGAGTAAAGATATGTAAAAAAATTGAACAAGATTGGTCACTATTTCAATATGTTTTTGGCAATATTAATGCTATTAAATTTGTAAGATTAGACTAAATTTACTTTATAGTCTTTGTATGTACAAATACAGAAGAATTCAGTACAAATTAAATTAATGTCTAGCAATGAATATGTGTGAAAAACCATGTTTTAAAAAAATTGGGTTCAGGATAGCTGCTAGATTGAAATGCATGAATAGCAAACAGTCTGTGTAAATACATACTGTACAGAATACATTGTAATAAGTTTAAAAGTAATTTGTCAAGTTGTAATATCACTGGTTTTACCCCAGTAAAATAATTGCTTTCAAATATTTATTATCTAAGCCCAGTTCAGTACTTTACCAAGATGTTAATGGGCAGTTCAAAGACATGACCACAATGTTATAAATGCTTGCAGTAGCACATGGTTCTTGTCTCTTAAAGTTAATTCAACAAGTTGCAAAGAGTTAATGAAACAGTTCTAAGTCATAAATTAAATTATGTAATTGCAAAAGAATAAATTAATCAAGTTAAACTAAAGCAGACACAGCTCATAACTGATAAAATATTTTCACAGAATGGTCTGCAAAAGAAAAAGTTGTTAAATACATTCAGTTTTGGTGGTAATACTTTAATATAATTGTATTAACTATGTAAAATTGCATTTTGATTTGTTGTATCAAAAGACTAAAGGTTTGTTTCTTGTGTTTACTATATAATGTGATAAAAAATACATATCAGTATAAAATGTTTTGAGTATGTTTAAAAACAGAGGGAATTGTTATATATTATGAATATAAGGCTGAAATTAATTCTGTTGTAAATATGTTGAAAGAAAAAGCTTGCTTAAATGCAGAAACAGAGTTTAGTAATATGTGATCAGCAACCATACTAAATGACTGTGGCTTAAAAAATAAGGAACTTACTTATGAGTGTATTACACACACACATCAAGAAAGCTTAACTTCTTACAGACATGACAAGAATGTAATCTGCTTTCACTGGACAACAGGACATGTTTTTCTAAGAAAGTTTAAAAATGTGCTTTTCTAATCCGCAAGGCGTTTCCTTGAAGACAGTTTACTTATCATTTGCACAAGAACAGATGTGTTGGCATTTGCGTCATCAAGCCAGTATCTTTCCAAAACCAAGAGGGTGTGTGTTTAACTAAAATATGTATAAAAAGTCTGTATTAAATCTAGTTATGTTAGAGGTATGGTAGGGACACAAGTCCTGAGGTAAATGGTATATCTCTCACATCATCTGTACTATATGAGAAGTAAAGTTGGAACAGTACTTTTAAGCTGCAACGTTGGTCCGTTTGATTTATTATAAAAAGTTATTGGTTACTGCTCTCTAAAGTTGATGCTGCAAAGTATATTCTCTCATCAGTGTATATTCTGCAAGTTTCTGTATGCAACAGACTGTGAATGCAAATATAACTAGACTTTGAATTTTAGCAGAATCCAGTCAGCAAATCCCACAGCAAGAGCAAGCAGTAAGAAGCAGTAAGCAGAGCTCAATATATTTTTCAATGATGAGCCAGCTGAGTGTCTAGAGCCATATAATTTTTCACTGAAGAAGCTGACACCGGAAGAGACGTCCACGCTGAGGGCTCCAAATCCTGTGGGGAGGTCGATGGAGGAAGATAAGTTAAAGTCTGTGGAGAAAAAACCTCGGCTCCAGGTGGGAGGGAGGTCCTAGATGGGGTTGGAATACCTCTGGTCACCAAGAGCTAATCTACCAGTCTAACTACATCAAGCTCCGAAAAGCTCCCAGTAGAACTAAAAGACATCCCAGAGCAAGATTCTGGGTGATCAATAAAGGGGCCACGCAGCTGACCAACAAAGGGGTCAATGGATAGGGAAAAACGAGTCCTGGGTATATGTTCGACCTTTAGCACCATAGCAAAGAGTTGTGTTTGGGTGGAAGTAACCAATTTTGTGGGGAAAACTATTATTGGTGCAGAGAAGGTCCGAGGTACCGTGGAAGGGGTCGGTACTGTGGCAACTTTTGTATGTTCTGTGGAAGGGGTCACAGACTCCGGTGCTGAGCAAGTGTTGGCGCCAGTTTTAATTGTTTAGGTGTCAGTTCCGTGGAAACCTGAGCTTTAGAGAACTTTGGATCATGAGAGTGTGGAGACTCTGGAACTGAATGGCTCCTCTTTATAGCTTCATTCTTAGGAGGTTTTGACACCTCCACCTCAGACAAAGCCTCTGTAAAAGGGGCTTTCAATAAGCCCTAAAGGATCAATTTGTTTTTACTCTCTGCCAGGGTTCATGCACTAAAGCCCGCACAGAGCTCACAGGGAAGCTGGATTTGTAAGTGCGGCACTCAAACGGTACACGCAGAAAAGATCCCCATCGGAATTGGGCATCTTCCTGCCTCATTTGTCACATTGCTTAAAACCTGTTGTACCTTTTTCAGCCATTATCAATAATCACCAAAGGAACAGCTGTTGCGATCACGCACACACACAATGGGGAAAAAACAGAGAAAGTGAAAGTTTTTTTTTTTGAAAGCGTATCAACAATGGTGGTACAAGAAATACCCAAAGGGTAAACAGAAATGGGGGGAGGGATACCACAATGGTATTCAAGACTTACCAAAGGAAAGAGGGAAGGGAGGGGCCTATACCAACTATGGTAAAAAAAATACCAAAAGAGTAAGAAATGAAACACACAGACACCAATTCAACCAGATTTTGTTTGTGTGTGTGTGTGTGTGTGAGACTAAAGAACATCAGGAGGGGGCTAAAAGGAGGACACAATTGTCAAGAAAAATAAGAATTATAAACAGCTTGAGAGCACAGCCTGATGCGTCTTGAAGGTCTATGCTGCAAATGAGATCTGAAGAGAAGGGATGAGAGGCACTACGGGTGACCTTAGCTCGAGAGTTTCCTGGCTGGCACGACCTTGTTACAATGGCAGAGTCTATTCCGGGGACGGAATTGAAACCAAACAGTCACGAATGAATGAAGATTGACATCAGATAATATACAATACACTTGTGATAAAGTTAAGATGGCATATGCTGACTACCCCTTTTCTGGGACGCTGCCATGTGCCCCAATGTTGGGAAGACATTGCAACAGTATTCATTACAATAGGGGATCCCCTGACAAGGGCGGCCCGACGTCCAACCAGTATACTAAAGCATTTTGGCTGCTTTAAGGTATGCTGCACGTCATATGTATGCTCCTAGCATTGTGTAGGGCATAAAGGTAATGTCTGGACGTACCATCCTCAGAAATGAGAGCACAAGTAGGAACACCAGCCCAAGGAGTAGTGGGGTAATCAGTACATCCAGAAGAGAAATGGAGGGTGGGGGGAGGGAGTGAATACTGCAGAGAAAAGGACATCTACCACTATGGTAGATTTTGCATAACTTTGTGTTTCCTTCCATTTCACTGTTGCAGCAGTTAAAACAACAGGGAAAGTGTCAAAGCTCAGGAAGAAGAAAGGGAGGAAAGAAGGATCAGCAGAGATCTCTAAGTGCCATGAAGGATGGCCCTAGCAAAACCAGCTATAGCTCCAGAAATTTCATCCAACTTGTAGTGCTTGGTAAATATATACACAGAAGTCCAGATAGCTGCCTCAAGAATAGAGTTAGTATCCAAACCCTTGAAAACAGAAGAAGCCCAAGCTCTAATACAATAAGCCTTAACAGGAGAAGGAAGGCTCTTACCATGAAAGGAACAAAGAAATGGCTTTAGAAAACCAAGAAATAGTTTGTTTGGATTGAGGAGAAGTGAATAAAGGTGGTCAGATAAATAGACTGATTAAGGGACAACTCATTTGCCACCTTGGCTATAAAAGGATTAGTACGAAGAGACACCCAGTCCTTATGAAACAAAAAAAAAAGAGGAGGAGAAGCCATAAGGGCTTGAAGCTCAGACACTTGTCTGGCAGAAGCAAGGGCTAACAAAAGTGCAGTCTTCCAAGAGCAATGTTACAATGCTTTAGCTGCAGGCTCAAAAGGAGTCAGAGTCAAAATTTCTAAGACAAAATTAAGATACCAGGGAGGAGGAGCAGTCTTCCTGGAAAGCCTAATATGCAGGACACCTTTAAGAAATTGTTAACTTCAAATCTAGAAGCTAAAGGAGGTGATAAGGGCAGGCAAGCAGAGGTAGTGGATAACTGGACTTCAACATAAAGCCAACCCACCATTGAACAATTCACACAGACAAGAGCCAAAGGAACATCCACAGAAACTGGATTAAGGTCACGAGCAAGAAACCAAACAGAAAACCTCTTCCATTTGGATAAGTAGAATTTCCTAGTATTGGGTTTCCTGGGCTCTTGCAGGACCCCTAAGCACATCCTCGGAAAAAAGGTGCCTGTGGAATCAAAATCTTATCACCCACAGTGGCAGCTGAAAAGTGGACAGGTAAGGATGGATGAGAGGGGTCCCTTGGCCAAGAGAGTCATCAACAAGATTTTGGGAGCATCCTGTTGAATTCTGAACAGGATTTCTGGAATGAGAAGGGGAGGGAAAGAATAGAGAAGCATCCTCTTCCAAGAAAAAGGGGTGTCCACCATCCAAATCAGAAGACCTGGGACTCTGGCACAAAATGGAGGAAGTTGCCTGTTCAGAGGGGAGGCAAAAGGATCTATTTGAGGAATACCATACTGGTGGACAATGACCAGAAACACATCCCTGTGAAACATCCACTCACTGAATTGAGTTATGGACCTGCTCAGTCTGCCACAACGTTTTGACCTGTAAGAATGTAAACTGCCTGAAGAATCACTTGGTACTCCTAGTTCCCACACTAGGGAAGCCAATCGGTAAATATAAGACCTTGTTCCCAGTTTGTTGACATACCACATCACTGTGTTACTGTCTGTAAACACCTTGAAAGGACCTGGAGAGAAGAAAAGATGAAAAGTTTGTACAGCCAACAGAAGAGTTCTCATCTCGGACACGATGCGTTTTCTGTTGATAAGGCAAACAGACTCCCTGCACCCTTTCGGAGCCAAATATTGCATCCCAAGTCTGAAGCATCCATGAACAGCTCCTGAGAGGGAAGAAGTGGATAAAAAGGGAGCCCTGGATTGAGAGTCAACTGCTGAATCCACCACTGAAAAATTCCTGGTTGAAACATGGTAGAACAGCAGCTTTGGAAAATCTTATAACAATACATGTCCTTCTCTTCTCTGTTGCAGTATTCTTAACACAAAAAAAATCTCAGCTGCAGGTGACCAGACATCGGCCAGTATACAAAAGTGTTTCATTACTGTAGGATGTGTGGTAAGTTGAAAGTAGGCTGCTATCATATGCTGGCCATAAAAGATGTATGGATGCATCTACCTCAGAACTGAATGCCCCAGGAAGAAGCCAGCCTAAGGAAGGTAGGGTGTGTCCATCCAAAGTAAGGACCCAAACCACCACAGAGCAGGAGGGAGGGATTGGAATACTGCAAAAGAGAAGGCAAGGACATCTATCATTATGGTAAGACTTTACACAACTATTCTATGCCCTATTCATCTGCTGCAGTATTCATTAACATGAGGGAGAATACAAACGCTCATGAAGAGAGGGTGGAGAAGAGGCAGTAGAGCTCTCCAGGAACCCATGGAGAATAGCTCTGGCAAATCCTGCTCTGGACCTAGAAATGACATCCAATTTGTAATGTTTAGTGAAGGTATGTCATGGAAGTTCAAGTAGCAGCTTTGAGAATAGAGCTAGTGCCCAACCCCTTGAAGAAACCACTACAACCCTAGCTAGTGGAATGGGCCTTTACCGAAGGAGCAAGGGTTTTACCATGCATTCACATAGCAGAAAGAAATAGATTTAGAAATCCAAGTAGAAAAAGCTGGCGTGGAAACAGGCAATCCCAGATCCCTGGGATGACAGGAGACAAAAAAAGCTGGTCTAATGTTCCAATGTCTTTAGTCTTGTCTATGTAATAAAAGAAGTTATGTCCTTACCATAACATTCCATGTGAGTTGTTCATCTCGCCTTTTTGTTCTTGCACGTGGGTTTGAAGCTGATCCCTCGGCTCCGAGTCGGCCGCTTTTCAAGCTCAAACTCTCAGAGAAGCTCGAGACCCAGTATATATCCCATGATGCTCTACTGTAAACCCCAGATCTAGTACGCTGCACTCGAAGACAGCCTAAAAAAAAATAAGTACTGCAGTAACTACCTATCTAGGTATCTATAGATTTTCAGAAAGGAAAACAGTCTGTCTTAAGAAGACAGGCTGACAAGACCAACCAATCCACCAAGGCAACCATCTTTCTCACCAGGAGGGGGAATGTGGGAGGGAATGTAAGAACAAAAAGGCGAGATGAACAACTCACATGGAACGTTATGGTAAGGACATAACTTCTTTATGTGAAGTTGTTCTATCTCGCCGTTTTGTTCTTACACGTGGATAGCGTCCCAAGCACCCTTATCCTGGGTGGCTCAAGGGAGAACATTCCTGAGCACAGTGGAACCAAAGGAAGCCCTGTCCACTTTGTAATGAGTGATAAACGAGTGAGATTTGGACCAAGTAGCAGCTGCACAGATGATATCCAAGGGTAAACGAGCTGCATGAGCTAATGACGTAGAAACAGCCTGGGTAGAATGGGCTTTGACATTAGTCGGTAATGGCTGGTTAGTGGAGGAATAAATTAATTTATTGCCATCAGAAAGCCACTTAGACAATGTGATTTTTGATACCGCAGAACCTTTCTTGTTCTCTGCGTAAGAGACAAAGAGTTGATCAGATTGCCTGAAGTCTTTCATTCTGTCCAAGTAGAATCTCAATTGCCTGTGAACATCAAGCTTGTGTAACATATATTCCAGTCTGTTGGTATGGTGTCTAAAAAAGGTTGGGAGCTCAATGGACTGATTTAAGTTAGTTTCTGAACAGACCTTTGGAAGAAAGGTAGGACTTGTCCTGAGGGACACCCTATCAGGGTGGAAGATCAAATATGGGGGTTTGGAAGATAAGGCTTGGAGTTCAGAGACCCTATGCGCAGATGTAATGGCTACCAGAAATATTGTTTTCCAAGACAAACTTCAAATCACAAGATGACGAGGGTTTGAAGGGGGCAAGCATCAATAGGGATAAAACAAGATTCAAATTCCAGGAAGAGACAGGGTGTCTGATAGGTGGTCAGAAATGGTGGGTACCTTTCAAAAAGGCCTTACATAGTCTGTGGGACATGATGTTAGACCCGTTAAACCCTACATGAAAGTTGGAAATGGTAGCCAATTGAACCCTTATGGTGGCAGCTGCTGCGCCATCATAAAGCAAGGAAGACAAAAATTCTAATATGGTGTGAATAGGCGCAACATATGGGTCAACGTTGTGGTGAGAAGCCCAGTGAACAAATCGTTTCCATTTGCTATTATATAGCTTCCTGGTTGACAGTTTATGAGAAGAAACTATAATATGTTGGACCGCGGGAGACAAATCTTGAGACCTGGCTAATACTTCTAATAGAAAAAAATGTTTTTAAATATCTCTAAATATTGAAAAAATAACACTGGCCCGAGCTTGCTCAGACGAGTCTTGCAGATCCGTTGCAGCGGCAAACTAGATCTGGGGTTTACAGTAGAGCATCATGGGATATATATACTGGGTCTCAAGCTTCTCTGAGAGTTTGAGCTTGAAAAGCGGCAGACTCTGAGCCGAGGGATTGGCTCCGAACCCACGTGTAAGAACAAAACGGCGAGAAAGAACAACCTCACATTCTAAGTTGTCTATGTACAATTAGGGTGTGCAACAGCTTCAAACTAGGATTTTGTGGAGAAGGAAAGTAGGCAACTAGAATCGCTTGGTTGAGTGACAATTCATAGACTACCTTGGGCATAAAAAAGTTGGTACACACAGACACATCTTAATGGTGTTTTATTTATTATTTTTAATGCATTTGTCGTTTCATAGCATGGTTTTCTTTGTTGCAAAAGAAGGCAGGATTGAATGAGCCATATAATGCCTAAGTGACAATGATGGGATAGAAAGATAAGTGATGTATAATGTTTGTACCTACAGTTGTTTCAATGGTGTCTGTGATGTATAACTATTTTTGGGCCTGTGTCCCACTTTTATTTTTCGCTTTGTCCAGATTTTTTGCTCTAAGGTTGAGAGGTATGGTTCCATACTAAATCAGAAGGTTGTAATTACCTTGGAAGACTTTTCAGCATAATTATGAGAAACAGAGCCTTTTTAATAATTCTGCTCATTTTCAATATAAACTGCCATGTAACCTTGCAAATAACCTTATTAAGCTACTTTAATTCTTTTGGAATTGACAGGTATGATTCATTGGTTCGGACGTAAGCACAGAGTGCTAATGTGACAGCTCAGTAAACTGTCAGTTTGTGAATAGCTTCTGCACAAATTAAAATGTCTGAATGTCAATGAATGTCAAATGGCTTTAGATTGGAGGGAGTTTATGGAATTCTTATTGCTTTACTTTTTTCTGAGCAATTATTTGCCAATTTATTGATGTCCTTTTGGTGGTGGGAAGTTGCATGGATAAGTCCATCTCTAGTATGATTTTTTTTTTCAAATATTTTGACTTCCACACATTTTCAGTGTGTGTGTGTGTGTCGTGATTACTGAGGTTTCCTATTTTACAAGTAGGGGTTCCTTTTGTTTGTGTGTGAAAGAGAGAGAGATTTAATATATAGCGAATATAGTTTTGCAAATAGAATTCTTAGTTAAATAGGCCCCTCTTCTTAGGCAAGTAGACTTGAGTAACCAATATTAGATATTAGCCATCCAGCTAGGAAAGTTTAGTATGTGCATTTTCCAACTGATTTGATGAAGGCTAAGCGACTTACCCAAGGAGTACATTTATTCATCCATTTGCCATGTTGCTGAACTACATTGTTTGATAATGGGAGAAGCTTTTTACAGAAGTTGAAGTTGTGTGTCAAGAACCTGTTCATACAAAGTGGCTTGTTTATGTTGCAGTGAAGGCTGTGGTCTTTGTAGTGAGCATTTCAAGTTTGTCTCTTTCGTTTTTTCCCGGTTAGGGGTCGCCACAGTGGAACTCTGGTCCACTAATGATTGGTAGTGGATTTTTACGTACCGGGTTATGAGCCCTGACACAACCTTCAATGAAGGCACGCCCCATTCACATATGCCTCCACACAGAAGATGCTCTAGCTGAGAATCGAATGGGACAATGTCTTGCTGCTATCAGGCGACAACGCTACCGCAGCACCACCATCGCAGTACATAGTGAGCATTTTAAGTATAATCAGTATTTCTCAGGTGGAGGAAGCCTCTTAAGGCAGGATCTTTCTTAGCCTGGAAAGCAAGCCAGTGATAAAATTTATAGGGGCCAGTGAGACAGAGAAAGCAAGAAGTTTTTTAGTCTGTTCGGATAACTAAGTGAGTTTAGTCCTTTGACCTTTTTTGTCAGAAATGGTTGTAGCCAGTCTTTTGGCAGGGTGTTTTGCTGAGGCACATGCCAAAAGGGGCTTTGCACTCAGTAATGGCTCTTATAAAGGAAGAATACAGGGATGTTCTGACCTCCTTGTCCTTGGATGAGATACCCTTACTAATGAGGTGGGCCATGTAAAAAGCTTTCCACATAACGGAGACAACATGGTAGTCAAAAGTCAGGTTTCTATCAACCTGGGTGCCCATGCACTTCAAGACGGATTGTGTACTTACAACATTGTTATTAATGTGATAATTTGTGGGGACATCACTCTCTCCAAAGGGAATGATGCATTTTTGGCATTTAGCTTGAGGCCATGTTTCTGGCACCAGTTATTTGTTTGGGTGAGATCCTCTTCTAGCTTATTCACAATTGTTTTATTAAGTCAATAATGTGAATTTTTTACTTTATTGCAAATTTGTTGGCTTATTTCTGCGTATTATAATATTGTAAGACTGCTTATGTTGACATTTTATGTAGTTGGACTGCTGGAGTTTTCCCACTGAGGAAATGCTAGTGCTGTAGTGAATATCTGTTTACTCGTAAAAATTATATATATATATATATATATATATATATATATACATACATACATATATATACATCAACTAAGATGTTAGAGTTAACTGTTAGATTAGAGAATTAGGACAGTACAGCCAGGTGGTTTGACTTTGGTTGTCCGCAGCAGCAAGTTAACTACATGATATATTCTATATGCGGCCCCAAGACAATTTCTGTTCACTCAATGCAGCCCAGGCAAGCCAAAAGAGGGTGAAAATGCTGCATCCAAACCGACGTTAGAAACCACTGGAATTTCCTCATGTGAAGCTTTGCCGGAAGGAGCAGTGGCATAGTGGATGAGGAACTCCTTGGCTGAAATGTGGTGAAGTGGCAAAAGTTTCTGAAATAGGACTTTAGGTCCAGTGCCTTTTCAGTAGGGAGAGACAATCATGAGGTTTGCCTGAATCCTGCACCCCAGGAAGAAGTAATACTGAGAGGGGAAGAGAATGGATTTTTTGAAGTTTATGGTGAATCCCAGGCATTGCACAACAGAAATGGCAAAAAAGAATGTTTTTCTCTATAGATTCTCTGGTGAAGCTGCCATAAAGAGGAGATAGTCTAGGTAGGGGAAACCATGCATGCCCTGAAGCCTGCAATAGGCAATCACAGGAGTTGAGCATTTTATAAAGAGTCTTGGTGTGGTGGAAAGTCCAAAGGGCAAGGCAGAGAACTGAAAATGCCAGGAAGCCACAGAGACGTCCAGCAGCTGGGATGCATGGGAATGTGTAGATATATATTTGATACCCAGGGAGGCTAAGGCGGCTTGTGGCACAATTAGAGTGAACAAGGTTTGAAGAGTTAACATAAGAAAGGAGGGTACCTTCAGGAAGGTGTTGAGATGAGATGAGACAGATCCAAGATGGGCCTCCAAGGGCCATCCTTAATGAGCACCAGGAATATTCTGGAGTAAAAACTTCTTCCTTTTTTGGCATTGAGGGACTTCCTGAATGGTTCATCATCTCCACAAGTCTAGAAGTACCCCTGGAAAGGAGGGTGGTAGTTCCTTTGGTGGTTGGAGGTTGTGCCCCTGCAGGAAGGCCGGGAGTCCTATACCAGAAAAGTATCCTTTCTGAATGATGGAGAGAACCCAGGAGTCTTGAGTTATGCTTTCCCAGACAGGCAGAGGTGCTAGAAAAGTGGAATCTGAGTGGGGTGAACTGGACAGTCAGAGGGAACCAGGCTTGTCTGGAAAGGGCTGCTTCTCAACCAGATTTGCAGAGGCAGCCCTGGACTGTCGAGGTCTCCTACTATCCTTTTTTTTTTATTGGGTGGAGGAGGGCATAATACATATGTAACAAATGCAGTCTTTGGCTGGGTAATTTCTTTGGAATTTAGGAAACAGAGAAACAAAAATGTGCTTTAATTCCTGCATCTTTTTTTAACTTTTCTTGCAGAGATTTAAATAAACTAGCCAATGCAGGATCAAATAAAGTAGAATTGTCCAAAGGGGCATGCATTAGCTTGGATTTAATACCCTCTGGTAATGTCTGGAGTCTTAACCAGGAGAATCTCCTTAAGACTGAACCTGAAGCAGTTGCCCTGGCAGAGGCGTCTGCACATCATAGCTGCACTTGGAGTGGTGTACTACCTGTGAGGAAACTCTCAGCAAAAAGCGGTCAGTCTTATTGTCAGAGTCTGGTAAATCTGAAATGACCTGGGAAAGTTGGGAGAGGACTAAGGCAAATTCGGTCATGCATGTCTGATAACTAATGGCTCTAAATGTCAAGGAGGCAGAAGTACATACTTTCTTGCCTAGTCCTTCCAGGTTCTTTTGCCCTTATCTGAAGGAAGGAGAGAGGTTGAAGGCAGTAACCTGGATGGTTTGTCTGAAGCCCCTGAATTCACAGACAGATCTCCTGAAGGACATTTAAACAAGGACTTACATTCCTCAGGGACCTTGTAAAATCAGTCAGGCTTCTTAGGAGCAGGAGGCTGGGAGTTTGGGACCTTGGAAGCAGAGGCGAAGGTATCCAGGAAAGCAGGTAACAGGAGGAACAGCTGAAGGCCTGGGTGATTCTACCTGCAGAAGGTCTTCATACCTTTTTGTACTTCAGATACCCGAAAGCTAGCCCATTTGAATGTTCACTCAATTTCACCAAGGTCTCACCAAAGGAGAGTTCTTCCATGGGTGAGTCTGTTCCACTGGAGTTCTCCTCTTGGGAGGCATAACCTAGAGAGGAGGGGATCTTTGATGAGTAGGCCAGAGACTCCTCTTCTGAGGCCGCCTCTTCATCTGAGGAAACCTCTTCCCTGACTCTTTTGTGGAGATGCAGTGCATGGTGGTGTAGGGATTGAAACCCCAGAGGGAGGCTTTAGGGCCATAAGGGCCTTAAAAAGATCTTCGGTGAATTGTTCCCAGTCACTAGGTGGTTCCCTTAGGAGGGGACAAATATTTTGTTTTTTGCTTCTTTTGATGCAGATCTGCCCTATGTAGTACAAGAGGGCTGGATATGGGCTTACATTAAATGATATGAGTGGATTTCCTCTTACACCAGGATATAATGTATCCTTTTAGGGCCTTCAGCTATGATGAGCTCCCAGTTTCCCCTGTACATCCTGGTCAGATGACAGCTCAGCCTCTGAGTACGTGTCAGTGGCTGGATCCAGGGCGGCCTCAACATTGGGCTCAGCCTGTGATCTAGGCACAGAAACCAGATGTACCTCTGGGCTCTCATCTGCCTCAGGACAGATATCCATATGACGAGATGCAGCAGCAGCTTCAGCTTTTTGGCCTCCCTCTTGGCGACCTGACTTGACCTCAGGTCCAGAGGATTCCTCCATTGGACTTTTCGCTAATAATCAAGCACTGGTTTTCCAAGTAAATGGTTAAGGACAAAAGTCTATTTCTAAGGGTCTTGGGTACAAAGGCCCGGCAAATGGGACAGGATTTGTGATCAAGGGTAGGCCCTAGAGAGAACAGACACTAAAGATGGCTATCCATACGTGCAATGTGTCTTCAACACTGGCACTTACCTTTTTTTGGATGACATGAAACCTACCACTATGCAGTAGTACAAGAAAAGTACAGTTATGTACACTTACCATAAATGTAGATGTTCGAGTGTATTCACTGTTGCAGTCATTACATTTGGGTAATCTGCTGGCAGGTTGCTCTCAGTCAGCCGGAGTAACAAAGTCTTGAGTCCTGCGTCGGTTGCTGTCCCTTCTTCCATGACATCAGGTCGTCAGGGGTATAAAACATGGAGTCGATATCATTACATCAGTTTTTCTTGCCCCAGATGTCAGGTGCCCCCCCAAGTGGGGAGCAAATAAAATTAAAAAAACACAAAAATATACTTCCAACCAAAAGAAAATACACCAAAAAGACTTTTAAGCATAGTAAAAGAAAGTAGAGGTATAGTCAGAGAAAAACAGGGGGCTGAGGGTAACCAGGACTGCAACAGTGAATACACTCGAACATCTACATTTATGGTAAGTGTACACAACTGTACTGTGTGCTTCGTGTTTCACTGTTACAGTCATTACATTGGGGTAGATTCCCAAAGCTACAGTTAGGAGGAGGAATTTACAGCATTAGGACCGGCTATAAGGCCCTGCAAGACAGCAGTGGCAAAGCCAGCTCTGGATTTAGAGAAAATTGGTAAATGGTAATGCTTGGTGAAAGTATGTACAGAAGTCCAGGTGACAGCTTCTAGAATATCCCTGGTAGGAGCACCTCTGAGAAAAGCTGCAGAAGTAGATGCAGCCCTGGTGGAGTGAGATCTGATCCCCTGGGGGATAGGTTTTCCATGGTGCTTAAACAACAGAAATAAATGCAATGGCTTATCCACTTAGAAATGGTTTGTTTTGAAATAGCCTTCCCCTCTGCCCCAGCAGCAAATGCTACTAACAATTGTTCAGATTTTCTTCGAAGTTTAGGTCTGTCCAAGAAGAATCTAAGTTGTCTGTGCACGTCCAAAGAATGCAGAATCCATTCCCCTTTGTTCTGTGGATTGGGAAAGAAGGTTGGCAAATGAATGGACTGATTAAGAGTCACACTGGAAACCACCTTGGGCATGAAGGAAGGACTGGTCCTCAGAGATGCCCTGTCCACATGAAAGATCATGAAAGATGATGAAAGGCTCCACTGCCATAAGGGCCTGTAATTCAGATATCCTTCGAGCTGAAGTGATTGCTAAGAGGAAGACTGTTTTCCAAGAAATAAATTTTAAGTCTGCAGTAGCAGCTGGCTCGAAAGGAGGTAGAGTGAGCTTCTCCAAAACAAAGTTAAGGTCCCAGACAGGGGTTGGAGCTCTCCTGGGTGGTCTCAAGTTCTTTGCCCCTCTGAGATACTGCCTGAGCAGGGGATGACAGAAGAGGTGGTGTTGTGTGTTATAGTGAACTGAAACAGCTGAAGCGTGGATTTTAACAGAGGAAAAGGACAGGCCCTTGTGAAACAGCCCAGTTAAGTATTGCAAAATCTAAGGTAAATTGGGTGCTGCTGTGCTCATCTCTAAAGACTGGTTCCAGGCACAGAATCTTTTCCATTTGTCAGCATAAGATTTTCTAGTACTAGGTGTTCTCGCCTAAAAGATGACATCCATCACAGGTTTGCTAAGGGTGAATTTAAGTGATCAGCCATGTTGCAAGGTTCAATGTTGGAAGCTGAGGGTGCAGAATTTGGTTCTCCTGCTGAGACAGGAAGGCAAGGGTCTGAGGCAGGTGCCATGGAGATATTTGTGACACACTGCACAGGAGTGGGTACCAGTGCTGGTGCGGAGAGCAGAGGCAGAGGGGGAAAGGCGTAGACTGATAGGTTTTTCCAGCTGAAGGACAGAGCATTCACTTTCCATGCTTCTTTGTGGGGAGTCCTTGTGCGAAGCTTGTCCAACTGGGGGGAGGCAACTAGATCTATGTCTGGGCTCCCCCATTTGCTTGCCAACATGTTGAAAATTGGTGGTTCCAGTTTCCACTCGTGTGGGTCCATGAGATTTCTGTTTAGTCCGTCTGCCAGTGTATTCAGTTTTCCTGGCAGGAATTGAGCTTGTAGGTGCACTAGGTAGCTCAAGGCTGTGTTCCACAATGCCATGGCTAGTCTGCAGAGGGAGTAGGAATGTGTAATCCCCCTGCTTGCTTATGTACCACATAACCGTGGTGTTGTCCGTCATTACCATTAGTTGTCCTGGAAGAATGTAGTCCTTGAAGGCTGTCAGAGCATTCTGTACAGCTAACATTTCTTTTTGAGTGATATGTAGGTGCATTTGATTTGGGTTCCATTTGCCCTGAATGCACTTCCTTGCCAGGTGAGCCCTACATGCATAATCTGATGCATCTGTAGTTAGGGTTTGGGTGGTAGGGGGTAGTGTGAATGGCAGTCCCTTGTTTTTGTGGCAGGCCTCTGCCCACCATACGAACTCCAGGTGTAGGCAAGGTATGATAGGAATCATTGTTTCCAGGCTGTGACAATGTTGACTCCACAGACTTTTTAAGTACCACTGTAGTTTCCTCATATGCAGTCTTGCATATGAAATTAGAAGAATGCAGAAGGCCATGAACCCCAAGGCTTGCAGTATTTGTCTTGCAGATAGCAGGGTTTTTGTGGCCACTTGTTTGAAGTAAGTTACCAAATTAATTTGCTTCTCTAGCATGAGGAAAGCCATCTGGGCAGCTGTATTCAAGCTTGCACCCAGGAATGTAATCTGTTGAGAGGGTACCAGTTGTGATTTCTTTTTGTTTATGGTGTACCCCAGACAAGTTAGAACTTTTGTTACAAACGCCAGATGACTTAGAAGCCTTTATTTTCTGCCTGAATTAGACAATCGTCCAGGTATGGATATATTTGAATATTTCTTTGCCTGCAAATGCAATTACTGGAGCCAGGCACTTTATGAATACCCTGGGTGCAGTAGACAAGCCAAAGGGCAGTGCAGATAAATGATAATGCAAGTGGCCTGCTTTGAAGCGTAGGTATCCTCTGCAAGATTCCCTGATTGGGATGTGCAGGTAACCTTCTTTTAAATCTAGAGTTGCCAACCAGGCATCTTTGACTAGCATAGGAAGTAACTGGTGAAGAGTCAGCATCTTGAATTTTGGAATGTCTAGAAAGGTGTTTAGAGTAGACAGGTCCAGAATTGGACACCATGATTTGTCTTTCCTGGGTACTAGGAAAAGCCTTGAATAGAAACCTTGTCCCTTTTCCTCTTCTGGTACCAGTTGAATAGCCCCCATGCTTAATACGGAAAGTACTTGTTTTTGAGCCTCTGCTCACTGATTTGGGGGCAGGTCTGGCCACCCGTTTGGTGTTGGCAACGTGTGGAAATGAAATCTGTATCCCTGGGACACTATTTAAAACCCATTTGTCCTGGGTTATGAGTTCCCAGTTTTTTGCATAAAGAGCAATCTTTCCCCCCCAAAGGGGTGGCTAAAAGCTAAGTGCTTGGTAATTTTAAAGGAAAGTCATTGAGACTGTTTACCATAGGGGGGTGTCTTGTTATTTCCAGATTTGGAAGTGGAGGCCCCCCATTGCTTAGTTCTGAGAGTCCCCTGGGACTGAAACCTGGTGTTTTTGGAGTGTCTGGGTTTAGCTTCAGAGAATCTGGAAGGAGCTGGAAAGGACCAATTCTTAGTAGGCCAGTTGCTTACTAAATCTTGGAGGTTGCACTTGTAAGAAATCTTTTACAGTTTGCATAGATTTAGCTTTATCTTCCATCTTTTTTAGAACTACTTCAGCCTTACTGCCAAACAGGTGGTCCTGATTTAAAGGAGCATCCAACAATTTTGCTTTAACATGATCAGGCAGAGATTGCCCCTTAAGCCAAGCATGCCTTCGAAGCACAGACCCAGTAACAGCAGCCCTGCAGGAGGCCTCTAAAAAATCAAAACCACATTGCAAAATATGTTTTCCAACTTGTTCAGCAGAATGCAATAAATCCTGTAAATTTTTATTTTCCGCACAGTCAGAAATCAACTTCATTTTCTGTTTAAGCAGTCCAACAATATGCTGTTGATATTTTAACATATGAAATTGACAGTTTAAAGCCCTGATTGCCAAGGTTGCAGAAGTATAAACCTTTTTACCCCATCTATCCAGCGCCCTGGAATCTCTATCAGAAGGGGTAGGATTTTTAGCAGTAGAAGCCTTAATGCCCTTGGGCCCCTGAGAAATGGTTTCTGGGTCTGCAACAGGGTTTTTGAAAAGGAACTTGTGGAATTCAGGAACCCTGTAGTATCTTGTCAGGTTTACTAGGAGCTGGCGGCAGGGAATCGGGGGGGCCATACTGGATTCCGAAAACACATCAACAATGTCTAGTACAGGAGGTATAGCCGAAGGCCTATGCTGAGGTAGAAGGAAATCTCTAAACCTCTTTTTTGATTCAGAAAATTCCTGACTTTCCCAGTGGAAATGCTCCCTTAAAGTATGTAAAGTTTCCCCCAAAAAAAGTCCGCAGGGGGGTGAAGCAGAGGGAATGGAATCCTCTGCATCAGAATCCTCATAAGTAGGTGTGGACAAATCCATGTCATTAAAAGAGTCAGAAGAAACTGAGTCCTGCTCAGAAGATTCATAGTCCAGCTCAGCCCTAGGCCTCTTAGAAGGGGGGGGGGGGTGACTACCACTAATTAGAGTAATTAGATCTTCAACCATTTTGATCATTTGATTTTTAGGCATATGGCCTGAACATGTGGCCTGGGCATTGGTGTTTTAGACAGAGATTTAGGCCTTAGTACTGAAGGTGGAGTCGGTTTAATATGTACGTCTGTAGGCCTGAATAGACCCTCAGAAGCCAGTGCCTGCAGAATCGCTCCGGACCCATCCAAGGTAGAGACATCCGCGGGTTCCATAGATGCAGCATCTTGCGGCATACCGGACTCCAAATGGGTCTCAGTAGAAGCCTGCAAATCAGAAGTAGTAGGTATCAGGGGCTGCGAAAGCACCTCACTGAGTACCAGCAAACTGGTGACTGGCTTAGGAGAAGTGTCGTCAGCAGTTTTGGACTTCGGATGCCTGTCTTTGTCTATATTTTTGCGTTTTTTCAAAATCCCGGTAGTCAAATGGCTAACCCAAGTCATTTCTGGATAATTAAACAGGGAACCAAAATATTTAGAGGCAAAAATGTACCGACGATGGATAGTGCACTGATTAAATAAAGCACAAAACCGACAGCAAGGTACGTCTGGTCAGGGCCTAGGCAAGGAACACAGTACAAATGAAAAACTTTATGAGGTATTTGCTTTCCACAAGTAATGCAATTATTAACTTTTACTGACATCGGTAAGGAGCAAGAAAAAGTTTCCCCAACGGGGTACTTAGCTTTAAGTTGAAGACTCCGGTTCTGAAACTCGAAAATGAAAATTTCAGGAGTCAGCCAACCGGCACTTGCGAACGGCTTCTGCTTCGGGCACTGCATGGCAAGAAAGACTGATGTAATGACGGCGGCTGCATGTTTTATACCCCTGACAACATGGAAGGGACAGCAACCGATGCAGGACCCAAGAGTTTGTTAATCAGGCCAACTGAGGGCAACCTGCCAGTAAATTACCCAAATGTAATGACTGCAACAGTGAAACATGAAGAACATCTCCATTTCCCCAACTGGGTACTTATAAGAATTCACAGAAAACAGCAAACGGCTCTGAACTTCAGAAACCACTGAAACTTACTCATGGAATTTGGCAAGAGGGAGCACAGGAATGGTGGAAGCCATGAACCCCAGAACTCTCGGAAATTCCTTGGCTGTTGTTGAAGCCAGAGGGAGGAGGAATTGAAAAAAACGAAATGAGAGTTAGGGCCTTGAAAGGAGGCAGGGATGCCAACATAGGCACAGTCTGGATCCTGCACACCAGAAAGACATGATCCTGAGAAGGAATCAGAAAGGACTTTGACATTTATAGTGAACCCAAGGCTCTGCAGAAGGGGAAACAGCAAAATGGAGATTTTGCAACAAGGTTTCTGGAAAGGATGCCCGAAACAGGAGGTCGTTCAAGTAGGGAAAGACTTGGACTCCCCTTAGCCTGCAAAACGTAATCACACGAGCGAGGCATTTGATGAATACCCTTGGGGCAGTAGAAAGGCTAAAGGACAAAGCAAAGAAATTAAAATGTCAGAAGCAACAGAGAAACATAACTTCCTGAAAAGGGGATGAATCGGGGTACGATAAGCACCCCCTGAGGTCTAGACACACCATAAAAGCCTGAGGAAGCAGAAGAGGGAACAAAGTCCAAAGAAACAAAATTTGCAAAAAGTGGACGTTCAGAAATGTGTTTAGACGATAGAGGTCTACAACTGGTCTCCAAGTACCCTCTTTCCTGGGCACCAGAAACATGGAGTAAACCCCCATTCCCCTTTGGGAGACTGGGACTTTCTGAATAGTTCCCACAGTCAACAGATCCAAAAGCACCCTTGGAAAAAATGACAGTTGTTCCTGAGGAATTCCCATAAAAGGGGGAAAAAGGAGACTTACAGACCACGAAATATCCTTTGTGAATAATGCAAAGAACTCAGGAGTCCTGAGTAATCTTTAACCAGACAAGAAGAGAGGGAAAGATGAAAAGAGGAATGTGGCCGAGAAGAACGGGAGAGTCGGCACTTGGTTTGTCAGGAAATTACTTCTGGGGCACAGAAGTCTGAGTAGCATTAGCAGGACGAACCTGCTTCCCATCTTTTTCACTCTTGGGGAGAAGGCAAGAGTGCCTACAAACAAAGGCTGGCTTACTGGTGTAATTCCTCTGAAATTTAAGCACAGTAAAAACAAAAACATGTTTACGCTCCTGTAAAGCCTTGACCTTATGCTGAAAAGACTTGAGCTTTGCCAAACAAGTGTTTACTGTCCAGAGGAGCATTAACTTGGCCTTAATATCATCAGGCAAAGGTTGAAGCCGAAGCCAGGAATATCTCATCACAGACCCAAAGGCATCAGCCCTAGAGGAAGCATCTGCTGCATCGTAACTACTTAATAAAATGATGAGCCACCTGGGAAGAAGTCCCTAACAGGGAAATAACAGAAGTCTTCCCTTCAGAGTCTGGGAGATCAGAAATTACTTGAGAGGCCTGGGAAAGAAGTGTCAACATGTACCTTGACTTATGGGCTTGATAACTGACAGTCCTGAAACCTGAAGTAGAAGTAGTACAAAATTTTTTACCTAACCTTTTCATAGTTCTGCTACCTTTATCAGAAGAAGTAACTTAGGAGAAGGTAACAACTTTGATGTCTTATCAGAAGCCACAGACACCACCAAAGGATCAGCAGAAGGGCACCTATATAGAAATTTACAGTAGTCAGGCACCCTATAGGGGACAGAAGGCTATGAATCTGGAGCATTGGAAAAGGCATCCAACAAAACAGCCAAAACAGGTGGAATACCAGAAGGTCTGAGAGAATCCATTTGCAGGAGCTCATAATACCTCTTCTGTACCTCAGAAACCCAAGCACAATCCCATTTAAAAAGTTCCATCTTTCTGGAGATTGTCTCCTCAAAAGGAGTGTAAGGGCTAGTACACTCCTCTTCCTCAGACCCACAGTCAGTCTAAAGAGGAGGGAATCTGATAAAGCAAGGGATGCCTCATCTGAATCCACCTCCTCCTCACAGGAATCCCATTCTCTGGGTCTTTTAAGGGGAGCAGATGACCAAGGGGTACTAGTACTGGAACAGAAACCCCCTGAGGAGGTTTCAAATCCAAAGCATTACAATAATCTTTGAGTGAAATTCTACCACTCACTCTGCGGGCTCTTGGGAACTGGAGAAATATGCTTACAGAACTTAGAAATTTCAAACCCCAGACATAATTCAGTAAAGGTAGATGGGACTTCCTAGGCCCTGCAAGGCCTCTAAGGACATGCTTAAGGTTGGAGCCAAGCCACCCTGTGAAATGGTCACAGCAGAAGAATTAAAAAGTCGAGCCGGGTGATCCTCCAGGCTCTCAACTTGTCTTGGGAGACATGTCCGGTGGAGGCTGAAAGTACAGTTTTGTACCTACCATAAATGTAGATGTCCGATAGGAATGCATCTGCAGTCCTTACAAATGGGTTGTCCTGTCGTCAGGCAGCCCCTCGGTCGGCTGGATTCCAAAGTCTGGGTCTGGCCTCGGCTGGTGTCGCACTTCACCCGACGTCATAGCTGCAGTTATTCGGGTATAAAGGCATCAGCCGATGCCATTTTCCTCAGTGTTTCTTGCCCCAGATGCCAGGTGCCCTCTTGGAAGGCTAAATTTGGATAAATGCCAATGATTCCAAATAGTAGAGAGCAAACACAAAAATAAGCATGTATGTATATATATACAAACAAATACACCATAATAGATTCCCCCAGCTAGCTATAAGATGGGCAAATACCCTAGGAGCACCACAGAGGGGAAGGAGGGTGGGTAATCCTGACTGCAGATGCATTCCTATCGGACATCTACATTTATGGTAGGTACAAAACTGTACTATGTTCTTCAAGGATGCATCTGCAGTCCTTACAAATGGGTAGAATACCATAGCTAAACTGGGGGAGGTGGACAAAAACAAATTATGGTGTAGTTAGGATCCCTTGCAAAACAGCAGTGGCAAAGCCTGCTCGGGATCTAGAGTATAAAGGTAAATTATAATGCTTGGCAAATGTATGCACGGAGCTCCAAGTAGCAGCTTCTAAAATGTCCTTGGTAGCCACTCCTCGTAAGAAGGCTGTGGTAGTGGCTGTTGCCCTTGAAGAGTGAGGCCTGATGTTCTCTGGAGTTTTCTTTCCATGGTAGGAGTAACAAAATCTAATGCAATTTCCTATCCACTTGGAGATTGTCTGTTTTGAAATTGCTTTTCCTTCCCTTCCTGTTGCATATGCTACCAGTAGCTGGTCAGTTTTTCTATTGCCCTTGGTCCTGTCCAGGTAATAGCGTAATTGTCTATGTACATCCAAGGTATGTAGCAGTCTTTCTCCCCTGTTCTGTGGGTTAGGGAAGAATGTAGGTAGGTGAATAGCCTGATTTAAAGAAACTCTGGAAACCACCTTAGGCATAAAGGAAGGATTTGTTCTCATGGACACTCTATCTTGATGGAAGATCAAGAAGGGTTGCACTGCCATTAATGCCTGAAGTTCAGATACCCTTCTTGCTGAAGCGATTGCCAGCAGGAAAGCAGTCTTCCATGATAAGTATTGCAATTCTGCTGTTGCTGCTGGTTCGAAAGGAGGAAGTGTCAATTTTTCTAGCACAAAGTTCAAGTCCCATGCTGGTAATGGTGGCTTTCTAGGAGGCTTTACATTTTTAATTCCTCTCAGAAACTGTCTGAGCAGAGGATGTGAGAAGACAGGAGGATCCAAGTCGTATTCTGCTGAAATAGCTGATGCATGAATCTTGATGGAGGAATAGGACAGGCCTGTGTGGAAGAGCTCTGCCAAGTATTCCAGAATGTTGGCTATGTTTACCAGTGACACATCTTCTCTTTTTTCAGTACTCCAAATGAGATATCTTTTCCATTTTGCTGAATAATTTTTTCTTGTCGAGGGTCTGCGAGCCTCAAGGATAATGTCTTTAACCCTTTGGGATAAATTTGGGTTAATTGGTCTTATGCAATGTTCCAGGCAGTCAGCTGCAGAGTTTTCAGGTTTGGATGCAGATGGCTGTAGTTGTTCTGTGTTTAACAGCAAGGGAAACAGGGGTAGTGGCCATATTTGTTCCCGAGCCATGCTCCTCAGTAATGGTTACCAATGTTGCCTTGGCCAGTCTGGAGCTATCAGAATGATCCTTGGACGGTCCTCTTTGATCTTCAATAGCACCCTGTGCATCAAAGGAAGTGGTGGAAATGCATATGCTGTCAGGTTTTTCCAACTGAAGGATAGGGAGTCCACCTTCCAAGCAAGTGGGTGGTACGTCCTTGTGCAGAATTTCTTTAGTTGGTGATTGTGTGGGGATGCAAATAAGTCTATTTCTGGGAGTCCCCATTTTCTTGGAATGGTTTTGAAGATGTCCGGATGCAGCATCCATTCGTGGGCATCCGTGGAAGTCCTGCTTAAAATGTCTGCTAGGATGTTTTCTTTTCCTGGTACAAAAATTGCTTTTAACTGTATGTTGTAGCTCAGGGCCACATTCCAGAGCTCCAGCGCCATTCGGCAAAGAGGGTACAAGTGTGTGCCTCCCTGTTTGTTGACATACCACATAACTGTGGTGTTGTCTGTCCTTATCAATAGACCTTGCTGAAGGAATGGTCTGAATGCCTGAATTGCCAGTTTTACTGCCAGCATTTCCTTTAGATTTATGTGTAGGTGCAGCTGGTTTTGAGACCATAAACCTTGTATGCATTTGTCCAGCATGTGCGCCCCCCAGCCGAGGTCTGAGGCGTCTGTCGTGATGGCTTGGTTTGGTTGAGCACTGTGAAAAGGCAATCCTGTGTTTGATTGACAAGCCTGAGCCCACCATAGGAATTCTTGCTTCAGGCATGGAATAATGGGAATCTGGGTTTCCAAGCTGTGCTTGTGTTGAGACCATAAATTCCTTAGGTACCACTGTAGTTTTCTCATATGCAGTCTGGCATGAGGAACCAATATTATGCAGGATGCCATGAAGCCCAAGGCTTGCAGAACTTTTCTTGCTGTCAGATGGTTCTGTTTTGTTAAGGCCAAGAAGTAGAGAGGTAGCTGCTCCTGTTTTTCTACTGTTAGGAATGCCATTTGCCTTGATGTGTCCAACTCTGCACCCAAAAAGGTTATTCTCTGGATGGTATCAGTCTTGACTTTTTTAAATTGACTGTGTATCCCAGGGCTTGTAGCAGATAAATGACCCTTTGTAAATCTGCTAGCTTGCTTTCGTTGTCCGCTTGTATCAGGCAGTCGTCCAGGTATGGGTAGATTTGTATTCCCTGAAGTCTGCAATGAGCAATTACTGATGCCAGGCATTTCGTGAACACTCTGGGCGCAGTAGATAAGCCAAAGGGCAATGCTGAGAATTGATAATGCTCTGATCCTGCAAGAAATCTGAGGTATCTTCTGCAGTTTGGTCGTATGGGGACGTGCAGGTATGCCTCCTTGAGATCTAGAGTCACCAGCCAAGACTCCTTGCCCAGCATGGGAAGAAGCTGCTGTAGGGTCAGCATTTTGAATTTTGGAACAATGAGGAATGTGTTTAAAGCAGACAAGTCGAGAATAGGTCTCCATTTGCCTTCTTTTCTTGGTACCAGGAAGAGTCTGGAGTAAAATCCTTCCCTTGCTCCATAGATGGTACTTTTCTACAGCTCTCATCCTTAATAATTGGGATATTTGTTTTAGTGCTTCTGTCTTTTGATTTGGAGGTAGGTTTGGCATTCCTCTCTTCCCTGGTAGAGTATGGAAGTGAAACCTGTAACCTTGGTCTATTATCTGTAAAATCCACTTGTCTCTTGTGATGTAATGCCAGTTTGTCATAAATAAGGCTAGCTTCCCGCCTAAGGGTGCTTGCAGTTGTTCCCTGGTAGGCGGTGCCAGAGCCAAGTCACTGTGATTGACCAGTAGTTGTAGTGGTGGCTGTGGCTGTGCCTCACTGGTTGT
This sequence comes from Protopterus annectens, assembly GCF_019279795.1. Taxonomy (NCBI): domain Eukaryota; kingdom Metazoa; phylum Chordata; order Ceratodontiformes; family Protopteridae; genus Protopterus; species Protopterus annectens. The sequence continues at coordinate 342,778,881 of NC_056738.1, read as the reverse complement.
TGCCCTGCCACTGACGTCCTCTGTAAGCACCCCTGGATTGGCTTCTGCATCTTGAACGCCTATACCTGCCTCTCTGAGTTCTGGAGGAGTCTGGAAAGGACCAATTCTTGGAGGGCCAATTCCTGCTAAACCTTGGAGGTTGGACCTGTAAGAAATCTTTTACTGTTTGGACAGATTTTGCCTTCTCTTCCATCTTCTTCAGTACTTGTGCAGGAGAGCCAAACAAATTGATTTTATCCATAGGAGCATCTAATAGTTTTGATTTGACATGGTCTGGTAAGGCCTGTTCTTTTAGCCATGCATGCCTTCTGATGACTGTGCCAGTCATGGCTGATCTAAAGGAAGCCTCCAGTGCATCATAGCTGCATTTTAGGGAATGGTTACTGACCTGTTGAATGTTATGCACCATTTCCTGCACATATTTTTTGTCTACTGTTTCATCTGAGGACACTTTTTTGGTTAACTGATCTAGCAAAAATTCTTGATACTGCATCATGTGAAATTGACAGTTCAAGGCCCTAGCTGAAAGAGTAGCAGAAGTGTAAACTTTTTTACCCCATCTCTCTAAGGATCTGGATTCCCTTTCAGAGGGGAGGGGGTTTTTGGCAGAGGTGGCTGCTACAGCCTTAGGTCCTTGGGAGATAGTCTCTGGATCTGCAAGGGAAGCCTTATACAAGTGATAATGTGTGTCCGGACCCTGTAGTATCTATCGGGCTTAACAGGGGCCGGAGGCAGAGAATCAGGAGCAGTACAAGCATCATTAAATGCATCATCTACAACAGAAAGAACTGGAGGAAAGGCTAAAGGCCTATGTTGTGGTAAATGCAGAAAAGTTCTAAGCCTTTTTCTGGAATCTGAAAAATACTGGCCCTGCCACTGAAATTGTTCCCTCATAGCATGCAGGGTTTCCTCAAAGGAAAATTCCTCAGGCGGAGAGGCAGAAGGAATGGACTCTTCACCATCAGAGTCTTCATAAGGGGAGTATGGGGCCTCTGGAGGGTCTGTATCATTTGAGTCATCAGAGGAATCATCTGTAGACAGTGGCTCAGGGGGCTCTGCTCTAGGCCTCTTCTCTGGAGGCGGGTGAGAGGCCCTGTCTGGTTGAGGTTGGGATCCTCGAATTAAAGAAATGAGATCCTCTGCTAAACTAAGCATTTGTGAGCTAGGCCTGTGAGAGGGGGGCTTAGCAGGCACAGATTTAGTAGTTTTAGCTGCTTTAGCCCTGGCAAAGGCCTTAATGGACATGGCTGCAGGTGGCCTAGCAGCTCCACATGCAGGGGTTGAAATATCCAAGGGAATAGTGTCTGATAATTCCTGAGAAACTGTAACAGTAGGTGGGATTTCAGAAGCCGATTCCACGAGGTTAGAAGAGGCCTCGGCAGGAGGAAAGTTTTCGGCTGAAGGAGGAACCGCTTGCTCGGTTTCAGCCGAAACCAGAGACACTCGCGGTTGGCTTAACCGCAGTTTCGGCTGAAACCGCGGACCGCAAGTGTCGGTCCTTTTCCTTGCGTTTTTTAGCTATTTGCGAAGTCGGAGGATCCGACGGCATAATATAAGCAAAATCGGAGCCGAAAAACTCCTCAGCAAACTCCGACCGACGTCTAAGCGTCCGCCGGTTAAAAGAAGCACAGGCTACACAAGCTGCAACGTCGTGGTCTGGGCCTAGACAAGGTAAGCAGTAAGAGTGGAAATCTTTATGAGGTATTTGTTTCCCACAAGTTAAACAGTTATTCACTTTTTCTGACATCGGCTGAGGCAAGAAAGAGTCCCCAACGGGGTACTTAGCTTTTAGAAGTCTTCGAAGAAGTTTTCGGTAGTAGTAATCTCTGGTTCTGACCGACCGGCACTTGCGAACAGCTTCTGCTTCGGGCGCCACGCGGCAAGAAAGACTGAGGAAAATGGCGTCGGCTGATGCCTTTATACCCAAATAACTGCAGCTATGACGTCGGGTGAAGTGCGACACCAGCCGAGGCCAGACCCAGACTTTGGAATCCGGCCGACCGAGGGGCTGCCTGACGACAGGACAACCCATTTGTAAGGACTGCAGATGCATCCTTGAAGGACATCAGCAGAAGAATCCAGCCTAGACTTCTTGGCCGCCCTCACAGATGGTTGCCCCTCAAGAGTGGGAAGTTCCTTTCCATTGTGTCTTTAGCTAAAAGCTTAAGACACTGATTCTCCAAATACAAGGCCAAAGAAGACAGCCAACTACGGAGGATCTTAGGAACAAAGGCCTGACAAATTGAACAGGACTTATGGTCGTGGGAAGTGCAGACATGAAACAAGCACTGCTAGTGAGTCCTTATGGGGAATCTGTCCCCCACACTGGCATTTACCCTTCTTGGATGACATGAAACCCCACAAGCAACTAAAGCAAAAGGAAAAGATGAGATACAAAAACTCTAATGGGGCACTTATCTGAAATGGCTTGGTGAACCAGCAATGGAACGGGTATTCAGACCGATGATCAAAAGATGGCATTTAGACTGGCAGCAAAGTTGTTGAGGATAGTACATCTAGACATCACCTTTATGACCTACACTATGAGATGAGCATACGTGTGACGTACGGTGTGCCTTAAAGCAACCTAAAGGCTTTGGTATACTGGCCAGATGTCAGGCCGCCCTTGGCAGGGTATCCCCTACTGTAATGAATATACTGCAGTAGTGAAATGGAAGGATATCAGATGTCTACACAGATGAAACTACCCCTGCAATGTAAAGCTCTCAAAACAGGAAGAAAAAAATGGAAGAAAGCTCCTATCGATGCCTACTTTGTATAAGTGCCTTATAAACTTAACCATTATACCAGATAGGAAGCTGGTACTAGGAGAACAGCAAAGTGAAGTAGACGACTCACAACCCATCAGACGGCATAATGGTTCCATACCAAACACCAACCCTGGGGTCTATGAGCTACAAGAGCAGCAAGGAAGATCACACAAGCTCTGTAGCTATATATTTACCAATCAAACAAGAAATGCAAAATCATTAACACCCATGAATTCTGTTAGCAATCTGATTCATTCAACTGCAGAAATGAGCACATTAGGAAGCTACTAAAACAAAATATTTCTATATTTCAGTAGAAAATATGAAAGAAACTAACATTAAAAAGATTGTCACTCACCATAACGTTGTGATCCAGCAAAAAATCCCCTCACAAGTACAAATGGCCTCTCCAATCCTCCAGATCTCTGAACCAAACCTTCATATGTGGACATTCCCTATTAAAGAAAATAATATACTGTATGAAAATGAAATGTGTGTACAATGATAATGTAAATTACTGGGTACATTTTTAAGAATGTTAAAAGCTTTGAATTACATGAATTTTTAAGCAACTAAAAATATACTAAAGTAAAACCGCTACAACAGCGGACTGATGCAAAGTCTGAAAGTAATACAGTGGAGACAGCACCATCTACAGACTTGTAGGACATCAAAATGCATTCCTGTACATTGCTCCTGTCCTCTGACCACTGAGCTTTCTCTGCTAGCCAGTCTACTGACTTGTCCATTTCTCCTGGGCAAGAGCCCTATTTCCCACTCATTTCCTAATGGCAAGTGCACTAGGAGCAGCATCATTCTGAAGAGGACTGGGACTGCTCTTTGCAACCCTACCTCCCTACTCAAGCTTGTCACTGCCTAAGGGTTGGCTTCCATGACTTCACATGCTGTGATCAATTAGCCCAGTTTCTCCTAGTAGACAAACACCTCCACATGATCCCCAGTCTGCAAACAGGGATTCTAACATGAACATAGCGCCCACAAGCACATTCTCCTTCCACCCTGAGCAGAAGCAAGCAGGCTCATGCCTAATTTCTTTCCTCCCTTAGCCAGAACCAACAGTCTAAAATATCTTGAGCTGCTAGTCGAACTCAAGTCACCTGGATCTCAGTGAGGGAATTTGACTATGCTAACACTGCTGGGAAAACATTTCAAAACTCAACTGCAGGTCAGCATTAAGCTACGTACTCACCATAACATTCCATCTGTGTTGACAATCTTAATTCATACTTCACCTTTGGGTACTCTGTTCTGATCCTCAGAACCGGCTCTCCCATTATATAGCTCGCACTAGCCAAAAACTTGAGCAAAGACTCTATCCACAATACCCTTCTCCATATTACCTCAGACATAGTTTGCAGTCAGATAGCAAGGCAGAAGAATTTGTAACAAAAGGAAGAAGCCATGTCCGTGGTTAAACCTGAAAAGTTTCCAAGGCAATCGTCTAATCCTTCAGGAAGTCTACAGGAGGGAGAAGGAGGATGGCGCATCAAGGTTGAATGAAGATCGACAACACAGATGGAACTTTATGGTGAGTACATAGCTACCTGATGTTGTCAAACTTCATTTACCCTTGACCTATGGGACAGAGTCCCCAGCTACTTTAGGTCCTGGGTAGACTTATGGAAGGATATTCCCGAGATTCATAGAATCAAAGGATGCTCTTCCCCCGGAGATCATATCCAATTTGTAATGAGTCATAAAGGTATATGGAGTAGCCCATGTTGCAGATGCGCAAATTTCATCCATTGAAGCCTTGCAGTGGAAAACAGCTGAGGTGGCTATTTGATCTAGATGAATGCACTCTCCCAGATGCAGATAACTTGAGATTCTTGTAATCGTATATGAAGGTAACAGTCTCTCAGCTCTTTAGACAAGAGACAAATTTTTTTATAGTCGGACCAGAAAAGGATACACATAAATGGTCTGATTTTCTCGATTCTTTCATCCTGTTGAGGTAGAAGCATAATTGTCTGTGAACGTCCAGCAAATGTAAGCAATATTAACCTTTACTGGAAAAACTGGAGAAGAAAACTGGCAAGTCAATAGTCTGATTAACACTGAATTTTGAGACCACCTTAAAAAGGATGGGCTGGGTTCTTAGTAAAACTCTATCCTTATGAAAAAGCAGATAAAGGGGGTTTTTGAACATAATGCTCGAATTTCAGAAATTTTTCTGGGAGAAGTAATGCCTATAAGAAAGTTTTCCATGAGAGAAACTTTAGGTGGCAAGTTGCTGCTGGCTCAAAGTGGGGAAGCACCACATACTAAGACCAAAGTCAGATCCCATGGAAAATACAGTTGTGTACACTTACCATAAATGTAGATGTTTGAGTGTACTCACTGTTGCAGTCATTACATTTGGGTAATCCTGCTGGCAGGTTGCCCTCAGCCGGCCTGAATTCCAAAGTCTTGGGTCCTGCGTCGGCTGCTGTTAGGTCAGATGCCCCCAAAAAGGGTAGCCAAACTTATATATATATATTTATTCAAAAATACACCAATATAAATTTGACCTTCATCTATAAGCAAATACACCACACAAGTAGTATAAATCAGAGAAGGAAAGATAAGATCCAAAAGAAAAAAGGGGGCAGGCGGGTGGGTAACCTGGACTGCAACAGTGAATACACTCGAACATTTACATTTATGTTAAGTGTACACAACTGTACTATGTTCTTCGTGTTTCACTGTTGCAGTCATTACATTTGGGTAGAGTCCCAAAGCTATGGTTGGGAGGCTGGAACTAGACAGCAGTAGGAGCGGCTATGAGGCCCTGCAGGACTGCAGTGGCAAAGCCTGCCCTGCACTTAGAGTAGAGAGGCAGATGATAATGCTTTGCAAAGGTGTGCACTGAACTCCAAGTAGCTGCCTCTAAAATGTCTGTGGTTGGTACTTCCCTGAGAAAGGCTGCCGAGGTGGCTGCTGCTCTGGTGGAAGGAGGCCTAATGCCCTTAGGCAATGGCTTGCCATGGTTAAGTAGCAGAAACGAATGCAGTGGCCTAACCACTTAGAAATGGTCTGCTTTGAGATGAGCTTTCCTTGTGATCCTGCAGCATATATGCCACTAGTAATTGCTCTGTCTTCCTGAAAGTTTTGGTTCTGTCCAAGTAGAATCTAAGCTGTGTACGTCCAAAGAATGCAGAATTCTCTCCCCCTTGTTCTGTGGATTTGGGTAAAAGGTTGGCAGATGGATGGTTTGGTTAAGAGCCACACTGGACACTGCTTTAGGCATAAATGTTGGGTTTGTCCTCAGGGAGACCATGTTTGGATGAAAAATGATGAAAGGCTCCACGGCCATGAGTGCCTGCAGCTCTGAAACTCGTCTTGCAGAAGTAATTGCTAAGAGCAGAGCTGTTTTCCAAGATAAAAACTTCATATCAGCAGTAACGGCTGGCTCAAAAGGAGGCAGGGTGAGCTTTTCCAAGACATAGTTGAGGTCCCATGCAGGTATTGGTAATCTCCGTGGGGGGCTTAAATTTTTGGCTCCTCTGAGGTACTGCCTCAATAAAGGATGAGAAAAAAGTGGTGGCTCTGTATTGTAATGAGCTGAAATGGCAGAGGTATGAATTTTAATTGATGAAAAAGATAGGCCTTTGTCCAGCATCTCAGTCAAGTACTGCAAAATGTAAGGAATATTTGGTACCGCTGCATCAGTTCCTTGTGCCTGGTTCCAGGCACATAATCTCTCCCATTTTCAAGCAAAAGACTTTCTAGTACTAGGCCTTCTGGCTTCCAGAATGACATCCATCACAGCTTTACTGAGAGGTGCTTTTGGTATGACTACATTATCCGCCATGCTGCCAAGTTTAATGTCCTGAATTGGCTGTGCATGATCCGATTGTTTTGCTGGGACAGTAGTCAAGGTATTTGAGGTAAGGTCCAAGCTGGGTATAGAGATAAGTTTCTTAGTATTGGATACCAGTACTGGCATGGCCAGTCTGGGGCAATCAGTATCATCTTTGGCTTCTCCTGTCTGACCTTTAGGAGCACCTTGGGGAGGGGAGGCAGTGGAGGAAAGGCATATACTCATAGATTTTTCCAGCTGAAAGATAGGGCATCCACTTTCCATGCTTGACTGTGATAAGTCCTTGTGCAGAATCTTTTTAGTTGGTAATTGAGAGGGGAGGCAAATAGATCTATGCCCGGACATCCCCATTTCCTTGTTATCATGCTGAAGACTTGTGGATCCAACTTCCACTCGTGGGGATCCATGAGGTTTCTGCTTAGTCTGCCAGAGTATTTTCCTTTCCTGGCAGGAACTGTGCCTGCAGATGTACTTGGTAAGTCAAAGCTGTGTCCCACAAGCTCATGGCTAGTCTGCAAAGGGGGTAAGCATGTGTGTCCCCCTGCTTGTTTATATACCACATGACCGTGCTGTTGTCTGTCTTTATCAGTAGTTGTCCCGGATGAAGTAGGTCCTTGAAGGCTGGCAGGGCATTTTGAACAGCTAACATCTCTTTTTGATTGATATGTAGATGCATTTGGTTTGAGGACCATGTGCCCTGAATGCATCTTCCTGCCATGTGGGCTCCCCAGGCATAGTCTCATGACATCCACTTCAGTGAGAATCCTGGAAAAATGGACAGACAATCCAGATGGGGATTCTGTCCTTTCCAAGAAAGGACTGGGAAGCTGCCCCATGAAGGGGTCGATAGGTGAATATCTTGTCCTGGATAAACAAATCATTTCCAATTTCAGCACTGAGGGGGGTTGGTAACGTCTGCTGTGCTGCAGTAGGAGAGGTTGGCACTGACCAATAAACTGAAGTCTGTGCTGACAAGACCGGAGCAGAGGTTTGTGGTGCCACAGTAGCAGCCGTTGCCAAAGAGGTTGTGTTGTCTGTTCCAACATTCTGAGAACCTTAGTCTTTGGTTCCGTAGATGCCGAATGTATTAAAGGCTTATGCTGTTTTGCCACCGGAGCCGAAGGAGAAGTTGGCACAGAGTGGCTTTTCTTCATACCAAGTCCTTATTTAGTAGGAAAAGGGACAGACTTGGACAAGGCTTCTTCGAAAAATGTAACTAAGCTTTTCAATATTAATTTATTTTTACGCTCAACCAAGGCCTGGTTGTAGAAGACCTGGCAGACTGAACATTCATGATCGAAATGGGCTGGACCCAGACAATACACAAGGGAAGAGTGCCCATCAGAATTGGGCATCTTCCGGTTCAGTCATGGCACTGTTTAAATCCTGTAGTGCCTTTCAGTTTTTCAGCCATGCTGACAAACAGAAAAACAGGAGTCAACTGGCAGAGACACATGCAAAAAAGCACAGGAAGGAAAAACTACCCAACAATGGTAGATAGCAATATCAAAAAATTGGTAAAGAGAAAGACAGCTACTTAATAAAGGAAAGGGGGGCTAGCAATGATGGTAAAGAGAACACTGTAAGGAATGGGAAATATACGCTCACTCAACCAGAAAAGCGGGTAGAGACCAATAGAAGAGAAATACAAATATAAAGAATAGAAAAGGGATAACAACAACTTTCAAAAAATAAAGAAATTTTACTTGGCTGCGACAGAAACGGCTGATGCATCTTGTGACAACAATGGCAGACGAGATCTAAGGTAATATGGAGAGGGAAACTGTGGGTAAAGTCTTAGCTCGAGAGTTTTTGACTGGCAAGAGCTGTATAATGGCCAAGCTGACTCTGAGGATCAGAACAGAGTACCCAAAGATCAAGGATGAATGAAAATTAACATCATCACAAACTGTTTCAAAAGCTTGGAAAGAATGGTCAAAAATCAAATGCAACTAAATCAAATTCAATACTATGAAGGTAAATTAGATATAAAACAACCTTGGCAGGTACCACAACAAAAAGTACAGTTTTGTACCTACCATAAATGTAGATGTTCGAGGATTCCATTGCCGCAGTCCTTACTATTGGGGTATAGTCCGCATCCAGTCGGCCCGAATACCAGAGTATAAGGCTGACGTCGGTCAGGGCGCATTAGACTGAGGTCAGTACGTCAGGGTACTAATGCGCATGACCGACGTCATATCCTCAGTCTTTTCTTGCCCCAGATGTCAGAAGACCCTAAAAAGACAAGGCTCAAAATACCTGCACCAAAAATATATACAATATATACAAGACTATATACAAAATATCAGCATGTAAACTCACCTACACAACCACCCCTAAACACAGAGGGAAGGAGGGAGGGTTGGACTGCAGCAATGGAATCCTCGAACATCTACATTTATGGTAGGTACAAAACTGTACTATGTTCTTCGTTCCCATTGCTGCAGTCCTTACTATTGGGTAGAATCCCAAAGCAGAGGTAAGGGAGGCTGGCAAATCATAAAGAAGTAGGAGCTGACAACATGCCTTGCAAAACAGCTGTGGCAAAACCAGCCCTAGACTTAGAGTAGATAGGAAGGTGATAATGCTTAGAGAAAGTATGCACTGAACTCCAAGTAGCTGCTTCCAAAATATCCTTAGTTGCCACGCCCCTTAGAAATGCTGTTGAAGTGGCAGTAGCCCTAGTGGAATGAGGCCTAATCCCAGCTGGAATCTCCTTGCCATGATGGGAATAACAAAATGCAATGCAAAAGCCAATCCACCTAGAAATAGTTTGTTTTGACACAGGCTTGCCCTGTGAACTCAAAGCAAAAGAAACAAACAACTGCTGAGACTGCCTAAAATCCTTAGTCCTGCTTAAATAATAACGCAATTGCCTGTGTACATCTAAAGTGTGCAAAATCTTTTCCCCTTTATTTTGGGGGTCTGCATAAAACGAGGCAAATGAATAGTTTGGTTTAAAGCCACACTAGAAACCACCTTAGGCATAAAGGAAGGATTAGTGCGTAATGATACCCTATCCTTATGGAAAATCAAAAGGGCTCTACTGCCATAAGGGCCTGCAACTCAGACACCCTTCTTGCAGAAGTAATAGCCAACAGAAAAGCAGTCTTCCATGACAAGTATTTCAATTCAGCAGTAGCTGCAGGCTCAAAAGGTTGTAGAGTAAGTTTTTCCAACACAAAATTGAGATCCCAAGCAGGAGTAGGAGCTCATTGGGGTCTTATATTCTTTGCCCCTCTAAGAAACTGCTTGAACAAAGGATAAACAAAAGTGGGTCACAATCATAGTGAGCTGAAATTGCTGCAGCATGAATCTTAATGGAAGAGAAGGACAAGCCTTTGTCCAATAACTCAGTAAGATATTGAAGAGCCACACTCAAATTAGGCTCAGAAATCTCCAAATTCTTTGCTGTACTCCAAAATAAAAATCTCTTCCATTTTTCTGCGCACTCTCCTTGTACTAGGTCTTCTAGCTTCCATAATCACATTTAAAACTTGTTGAGGAAGTTGAGACCTGCTGTGTTTCAACACAGAATATGCCAGGCTGTTAGATGAAGAGAGTGAAGCTTGACATTGAGCAGATGACCGTCCTTCTGAGATAACAGATGGGGAATCAGAGGTAAAGGCCATGGAGGCTTCTTTACCAGACTCCGTAGTAGTGGGTACCAGTGTTGCGGAGGCCAATCTGGAGCTATCAAAATCATCCTTGGCCTGTCTTGTCTGACCTTTAATAGTACCTTTGGAAGAAGAGGCAGAGGTGGAAAGGCATACACATGAAGGTTTTTCCAACTGAAAGACAGAGCATCCACTTTCCAAGCTGTGTGATGAAACCCCTTTGTGCAATACTTTGGCAGCTGGTGGTTTAGTGGAGAAGCGAACAGATCTATGTCTGGAGTTCCCCATGACACTGTCAATTTCTGAAATACATGAAGATCCAGTTTCCACTCGTGGGGATCCATGATTTGTCTGCTTAACACATCTGCTAAGGAGTTCTGTGCTCCTGGCAGAAACCTTGCCTGAAGAGTTAGTTGCAAGCTTAGCGCAGTCTCCCATAAAATCATTGCTTGCCTGCATAGAGGATAAGAATGTGTTCCCCCTTGCTTGTTGATGTACCACATGACAGTTGTGTTGTCCGTTAGAATCAACACCTGCCCTGGAAGAAATAACTCCTTGAAAGCCATTAATGCAAACTGGACTGCTAACATCTCCTTCATGTTGATATGTAGATGCTGTAGTCTGGCAGGCCACTTGTCTTGTATCCACTGTCCATTTAGATGAGCTCCCCAAGCAATGTCCGAGGCATCTGTCGTTAAAATCTGACTTGCCTCTGGCCGGGTCACAGAGAGTCCCTTGTTTAGGTGACATTCCTGAGCCCACCACAAAAATTCTTTTTGAAGGCAAGGTATTATTTGAATGACAGTGTCCAAATCCTGGCAGTGCTGTGTCCATACATTTTGAGATACCATTGTAGCTTCCTCATATGCAGTTTGGCATTGGGAAGCACCAGAATACAAGATGCCATGAACCCTAATGCTTGAAGGACTGACCTTGCAGTCAGCACGGACTGATGAGATAGTTGATGGAAGTAAAGTGATAGACTCTTTTGTTTGTCCGGGGTTAAAAAGGCCATCTGGGCTGCTGTATTCAGTCTCACACCCAGAAAGCACATGTCTTGAGAGGGTACTAGACTGGACTTTATTTCGTTCACAGAATACCCTAGGCATCTTAGCACTGCTATAACATACTCCAGATGCTGTAGAAGGTCTTCCTTTTCTTGAGCCAGGATCAGGCAGTCGTCCAAGTAAGGATAGATTTGAATTCCTTGTAGCCTGAAGTAAGCTATCACTGGAGCCAGAACCTTTGTGAATACTCTGGGCAGTAGATAAGCCAAAGGGCAATGCAGAGAACTGATAATGAGAATTTCCAGCTCGAAATCAGATACTTCCTGCAACTTAGCCTTATAGGCACATGAAGGTAAGCTTCCTTGAGATCTAAAGTTACCATCCAATGATCTTTGCCCAGCAGAGGTAAAAGTTGTTGTAACGTCAACATCTTGAACTTGGGAATGTCCAGATAAGTGTTGAGGAGAGATCAATCCAAAATTGGTCTCCACGTGTTCCCCTTCTTTGGTACTAGGAACAGGCGAGAATAAAATCCTAGGCCCCTTTCTGATACAGGGACTGGCTGAATGGCCCCATCTGGAGTAACTGAGAAACTTGCTTGTGAGCCTCTTTTCTTTGTGGAGGAGGAACGTCTGGCATGCCTTTGAAAGGGGCATTGTGTGGAAATAAAACCTGTAACCGTGGTGAATGATATCCAACACCCATCTGTCTTGAGTAATTAAATCCCAATTTTCTTTGAAAAGAGACAGTCTTCCTCCCAAAGGAGCTGCCAGGCGAGAATCTACTGGCAGCTGAAAAGGCAGGTCATTGGGTCTGTTTACGAAAGGACTGACCCTGCCCTCACCAGAAGTCTGAGCAGGTGAACTCCTGATCTAGGCCTAAAAGAACCTTGAGCCCTGCCCCTACCACGTCTAGACCTACCCCTAGACTGGGAATCATAAGCAGGATATGTCCACCCCTTAGCAGGCCAATTTCTACTAAACTTGGTGGCTGCACCTGCAAAAATCTTTAACAGTTTGCATAGACTTAGCTTTGTCCTCCATTTTCTTTAAAACTGCTTCCACAGGCGATCCAAACAACACATCAGACTGTAAAGGAGCATCCAAAATCCTTGTCTTAACATGCTCAGCTAAATTCTGATCCTTCAACCAGGCATGCCTGCGAAGAACAGAACTAGTAGCAGCCACCCTCGAGGAGGCCTGTACAGCATCAAAACCACATTGCAAAGAATGCTTACCCACTTGTTCAGACACATGAACCAAATCCAGCAACTCTTTACACTCAATACCTTCCGCCAAAGCATCCACCTTAGATTTCAATTGTGAAAGGAGATAATTTTGATATTTTAGCATGTGAAACTGACAATTCAACGCCTCATGGCTAGAGTGGAAGAAGTATACACTTTCTTTCCCCACCTATCCAAAGCCCTTGCCTCTTTATCAGTGGGAACAGGATTTTTAACCACAGAAGCTTTAACACCTTTAGGCCCCTGAGAAACAGTTTCTGGGTCCGCCCTAGGACTCTTAAACAAATACTTATGAGCTTGGGCACCCTATAATACCTATCAGGTTTAACAGGAGCAGGAGGCAAAGAGTCAGGGTTCAGGGAAGCCTCTGCAAAAACATCTTCCACCACATTTAACACAGGAGGAATAGCTAAGGGCCTATGCTGGGGCAAAAACAAGAATTCCCTAAGCCTTTTCCTGGAATCAGAGTAATCCTGGCCTTCCCATTTGAAATGCTCCCTCATGGAATGCAGAGTCTCTGAAAATGAGAAATCCTCAGGAGGAGAAGCTGTAGGAGTGGAATCATCCACATCAGAATCAGAATAAGTAGGATACTCCTGCAAGTCTTCCGCAGAAGACTCTGAAGCCTCTGAACACTGTTCAAAACTATCAAACTCCGGTTCCACCCTAGGCCTCTTATCAGGCGGGGGCATAGAACCTCTAATCATAGTAATCAAATCTTCTGCCATTTTAAGCATATGTTTCTTAGGTACAGAACCCGAAATGCTAGGAGAAGCCCCCACTGAAGCTGAACTAGGCCTACCTCTCAAAGAAGTTTTGGCAACAGAAGGAGAGGCTCTAACTACCTTGGGAAGAGAGGGAAGAACAGTTACCTGAGAAGCCCCCTCAGCCTGGCCTACCTCCTGAGAAGGCACATCCTGTAATAGTAAAGTTTCTGACATCCGGTTAAATACTGAGGCAAGAAAAAACCAAAATGTTCCCCAACGGGGTACTTAGCCAACTCTGTTTCGGTCTGAAACTCCGGATTCGGAAATATTTCAGAACGCCAACCTGCACTCGCAAAACTGCTTCTGGATCGGACCATGCGGCAAAAGACTGAGGATATGGCGTCGGTCATGCGCATTAGTACCCTGGCGTCAGTCTAATCGCCTGACCGACGCCAGCCTTATACTCTGGTATTCGGGCCGACTGGATGCGGACTATACCCCAATAGTAAGGACTGCAGCAATGGGAAACGAAGAACATCGACATACATCCACCTGTACATGATGCAGGAGCTTTTTCAGTTGCCTAACATCAAATCACCTAATCAATCTACAATAGTACAAAGTGCGTAGCTACCCATGCCACACTGCCTGCTATCGGATCCTCTCTCAGTCTATCAGCCCACTCACCCCAAGCAGGCAAGAGCCAAATGAGAGGGATCACCACCTAAGAAAGCTGTAAGCCATGGTTTTAAGGTTTTCCATTTTCTTCTTGACTTTTAACTACAAACACTTAAGCAAGGGGTATGCCCTTCAAACAGCCCTGCTCCTCTTCCTGCAGTAAACGTGGTCTCTCATGTCCACCAGGGAGCTCACACTGTTTCTGTGTGTGCCTGAGTGCATGCATACCTATCTTCCATCTAAGAGAGGTGAAAAGGCTACACCTCTTCATCCCCTCCCCCCTGTTTGGTGCCACGAGTGTCAGGGCCGCTAATCAAACCACAGCTGCCAAAGTCATAGGCAGGACTCCATCCTGCTGCATCATGAAGCAAGGGTCCCAAACTTGCCTTAACATTTACATAAATAAAAAGGGAAACTGTACAGCAGCAAGGATCTACAAAAGTTGAAAACTCACAATGTTCCAAATACTCAAGGTGCACAAGGTACCCAGGGGTAAAGCACAAGATCCACCACCCAGTTTGGAAAGACATGCTATATACAAGCAAAAAAAAAAACAGCACAGAGATGGATCAATTTTTAGTGGGGAGGGTGGTGAGCAATGAGGTACTGGTGCTCAGCAATTGTGTTCAAATGAGCCTTAAAGGCAACACCCTGAGCCTGGATAACATATGCTTTATCCTCCATAAGAGCAGCCAGTTTCCTCCAAGCCTCCTTTTTCTTTGGTGCATCTGTCCACTCAGCATTCTTATCTGTTCCCCTCCCCAACATGGCACCCTTTGCTTTCCTTTACAAAAACTGATGTCTAATATTCATTCAGTACATTTGCTTTGACAAGTCTTCCACCTACCTCCCATCTTTACTCAGTCTGACCAGCTCTGTTCCTCCTTCACTTTTCTCCTCTGCAGCTAAAAAGCAATTTCTTACTTCCCCTTCCTGATCCATTCTGTTATCTTCCTTTCAAATGTAGCCACTGCTGCCTTTACAATCTTTCTTTCTACTAGATATCTTTTACTGTGCCCCCACAACCTTGGCACCCCTCCTTTCCATCTCTTGTAGGCTCCATCTTTTGTGCCAATTGCTCACCTCACATTCCTGTGAGACCACAATGGCTTTCACTTTTGACCCTCACACCCTTCATAACATATTAAATGCTCCAATGCCTGACCCATTTCTTTAGCTTGCTCATTTTTATTTGCATATCAGTTATGGTGGGTTATAAAACACTGCTGCAGAATTCATACAATTGCACTGGACTAAATCTAAATCCAAGCATCCGTCCCCTTTGCTAGATTCTGAAGTAGTTGGTCATTCCCTAACAGATGACCCTACAATCCCAAGTCATAATAGCCAAAGGACAGCCCAGCTAAGAGAGAAATTTGCATCTTTCTTTCCAGCTTTTTGATGCTCTTCAAAATGAAGGCACAAGGACTGCAGCACCAAATATTCTTGTGGCAGGAATATAGTCAAAATATGCATTAAAAACATGTGAACATATTAATGTAAGAGCAACTCAAAGGACATCAAAACTACAGTTCCAGCTCCACAGTAAAAAGGGAGAAAGCACAGACTATGCTGCAAACTACCTGAGTTCAATCACTACCTTGGATGCCTGCAGATGCTAGCTATGAAGGATGTGAGACTGGAGGGCTAATGGCTTGCCAATTCCAGGGGGAAGAAGGTGACTGGTTCAACAGAAGAGGTGAAATTCGTAAAAACATTTGAGTGTTTACCCATTGCAATTCAGAGTCAAACAGGCCTGCTCTTCTATAGTGCCACTGCACTATGCAGCCAAATGGAAAATGGCATGGGAAGGCAAGCTTCCCTTTGAAAGCCAGAAACTGTGAACCTCTGGAGAGAGAGGATGTGCTCCTATGTCCACTCTCTAGACCAGCCAGCTGCACTGTGTCCTACCACCTGACGCTTGCTGGCGAATGAAAGGCTGTTAAGGACACTTAGGCAGGAATTAATGGGCCACAGAGCTCTTGTCCAGCCTGGAAATACCAAGATCATGTTCCACCAGAACAAAATGGGTCAAATGAGTGAAGACAAAAGCTATGAAGCAAGGTCCTCAGAAGGGGAATGCAAAAAAGTACAGCTGTAGTGCGAACTTAAAGTTGAAAAAGTACAGTTTTGTACCTACCATAAATGTAGATGTTCGAAGATCCACATTGCTGCAGTCCTTACACTTGGGTAGTCCGCTGTCCTCGGTCGGCCCGAATATCAAAGTATAAGGCTGACGTCGGTCAAGGCGCATTTGACTGACATCAGGACGTCAGGGTACAAATGCGCATGACCGACGCCATATCCTCAGTCTTTTCTTGCCCCAGATGTCAGAAGACCCTAAAAATAAAGGTCAAAACCAAAAGACAGCAAACAACCAATCAACCACCCTTGCACTAATTATATGTACAATATATACAATATACACAATATGTACAACCCAACCCACACAACCACCTCTAACTACAGAGGGAAGGAGGGAGGGTAAATTGGACTGCAGCAATGTGGATCTTGAACATCTACATTTATGGTAGGTACAAAACTGTACTATGTTCTTCATCTCACATTGCTGCAGTCCTTACACTTGGGTAGAATCCCAAAGCAGAGGTAAGGGAGGATGGCCAAACTACAAGGAAGCAGGAGCTGCCAAAATGCCCTGCAAAACAGCAGTGGCAAAACCAGCCCTGGATTTAGAGTAAAGTGGCAGGTGATAATGCCTAGAGAAAGTATGCACTGAACTCCAAGTAGCTGCCTCCAAAATATCCTTGGTTGCCACTCCCTCAAAAAGCTGTTGAAGTGGCAGTAGCCCTAGTGGAATGAGGCCTAATCCCAGCTGGAATCTCCTTGCCATGATGGGAATAACAGAAAGCAATGCAAAACCCAATCCACTTAAAAATAGTTTGTTTTGACACAGGCTTGCCCTGAGAACTCAAAGCAAAAGAAACAAACAACTGCTGAGACTGCCTGAACCCTTTAGTCCTGTCCAAATAATAACGCAACTGCCTGTGTACATCTAAAGTGTGCAAAATCTTTTCCCCTTTATTTTGGGGATTTGCATAAAAAGTAGGCAAATGAATAGTTTGGTTTAAAGCCACACTAGAAACCACCTTAGGCATAAAGGAAGGATTAGTACGTAATGATACCCTATCCTTATGAAAAATCAAGAAAGGCTCAACCGCCATAAGGGCCTGCAATTCAGAAACCCTTCTTGCAGAGGTAATGGCCAACAAAAAAGCAGTCTTCCATGACAAATATTTCAACTCAGAAGTAGCTGCAGGCTCAAAAGGTTGTAGAGTGAGTTTCTCCAACACAAAATTGAGATCCCAAGCAGGAGTAGGAGCTCTTCGTGGGGGTCTTACATTCTTTGCCCCTCTAAGAAATTGCTTGAACAAAGGATGAGAAAACAATGGTGGGTCGCAATCATAGTGAGCGAAATTGCTGCAGCATGAACTTTAATAGAAGAGAAAGACAAACCTTTGTCTAGTAACTCAGTAAGATATTGAAGAGCCACACACAAATTAGGCTCAGAAACATCAAAATCTTTTGCTGCACTCCAAAATAAAAATCTCTTCCATTTGTCTGCGTACACTTTTCTTGTACTAGGCCTTCTAGCTTCCAAAATAACATTCAAAACCTGCTGAGGAAGTGGAGGCCCACTATGGTTCAAAACAGAATATGCCAGGCTGTTAGGTGCAGAGAGTGAAGCTTGACATTGAGCAAATGGCTGTCCTCCTGTGATAACAGGTGTGGAATCGAAGGCAAAGGCCATGGAGGCTTCCGTACCAGACTTCTCAGTAATGAGTACCAGTGCTGTCAAGGCCAATCCGGAGCTATTAAAATCACCCTTGGCTTGTCCTGTCTGACCTTTAGAAGTACCTTTGGGAGGAGAGGCAGAGGTGGAAAGGCATACACATGAAGATTGCTCCAATTGAAAGAAAGAGAATCCACTCTCCAAGCTGTGGGATGAAACCTTTTTGTGCAATACTTTGGCAGCTGATGGTTTAGTGGAGAAGCGAACAGATCTATGTCTGGAGTTCCCCATGACACTGTCAATTTCTGAAATACATGAGGATCCAATTTCCACTCGTGGGGATCCATAATTCGTCTGCTCAACACATCTGCTAAGGAGTTCTGTGCTCCTGGCAGAAACCTTGCCTGAAGATTGAGCTGTAAACTGAGAGCAGTCTCCCACAAAATCATTGCTTGCCTGCATAGAGGATAAGAATCGTTCCCCCTTGCTTGTTGATGTACCACATGACAGTTGTGTTGTCTGTTAGAATCAACACCTGCCCTGGAAGAAGTAATTCCTTGAAAGCTATTAATGCAAACTGGACTGCTAACATCTCCTTCATGTTGATATGTAGATGTTGTAGTCTGGCAGGCCACTTGTCTTGTATCCACTTTCCATTCAGATGAGCTCCCCAAGCTTTGTCTGAGGCATCTGTCGTTAAAATCTGACTCGCCTCTGGCGGGTCACAGAGAGTCCCTTGTTTAGGTGACATTCCTGAGCCCACCACAAAAATTCCTTTTGAATGCAAGGTATTATTTGAATGACAGTGTCCAGATCCTGGCAGTGCTGTGTCCATACATTTTTGAGATACCATTGTAGCTTCCTCATATGCAGTTTGGCATTGGGAAGCACCAGAATACAAGATGCCATGAACCCTAAGGCTTGAAGGACTGTCCTTGCAGTCAGCCCGGACTGATGAGATAGTTGATGGAAGTAAAGGGATAGACTCTTTTGTTTGTCCGGGGTTAAAAAGGCCATCTGGGATGCTGTATTCAGTCTCACACCCAGAAAGCACATGTCCTGAGAGGGTACTAGAATGGACTTTATTTCGTTCACAGAATACCCCAGGCATCTTAGCACTGCTATCACATATTCCAAATGATGAAGAAGCTCTTCCCTTCCTTGAGCCAGAATCAGGCAGTCGTCCAAATAAGGATAGATCTGTATTCCTTTTAGCCTGAAGAAAGCTATCACTGGAGCCAGAACTTTGTGAACACTCTGGGCAGTAGATAAGCCAAAGGGCAATGCAGAGAACTGATAGTGAGAAGTACCAGCTCGAAAGCAGATACTTCCTGCAACTTAGTCTGATAGGAACATGAAGGTAAGCCTCCTTGAGATCCAAAGTTACCATCCAATGATCTTTGCCCAGCAGAGGTAAAAGCTGCTGCAACGTCAACATTTTGAACTTGGGAATGTCCAGATAAGTGTTGAGGATAGATAAATCCAAAATTGGTCTCCACGTGTTCCCCTTCTTTGGTACTAGGAACAGGCGAGAATAAAATCCTAGGCCCACTTCTGGCATAGGAACCGGCTGTATGGCCCCTATTTGGAGCAACAGAGAAACTTGCTTGTGAGCCTCTATTCTTTGTTGAGGAGGAACATCTGGCATGCCTTTGAAAGGAGGTAAGGTATGGAAATAAAACCTGTAGCCATGGTGTATGATATCCAATACCCATCTGTCTTGGGTAATTAAACTCCAATTTTCTTTGAAAAGTGCCAACCTTCCTCCCAAAGGTGCTGCCAGACGAGAAGGCTCTGGCAGCTGAAAAGGTAGGTCATTGGGTCTGTTTACGAAAGGACTGACCCCTGCCCTCACCCGAAGACTGTGCAGGAGAACTCCCTGTTCTAGGCCTGAAAGAGCCCTGAGCTCTGCCCCTACCACGTCTAGATCTACCCCTAGACTGGGAATCATAAGAAGGATACGTCCACCCCTTAGTAGGCCAATTTCTACTAAACTTTGGAGGCTGGACCTGCAAAAAATCTTTAACAGTCTGCATAGACTTAGCCTTGTCTTCCATTTTCTTTAAAACTGCCTCAACAGGAGAACCAAACAATATGTCAGATTGCAAAGGAGCATCTAAAATCCTTGTTTTAACATGGTCAGACAAATTCTGATCCCTCAGCCAGGCATGCCTGCGAAGAACTGACCCAGTGGCAGCCACCCTAGACGAGGCCTGTACAGCATCAAAACCACATTGCAAAGAATGCTTACCCACCTGTTCAGAAACATGTACTAAATCTTGCAACTCTTTACAATCAATACCTTCTGCCAGAGCATCAACCTTAACCTTCAATTGTGACAGGAGATAGTTTTGGTATTTCAACATGTGAAACTGGCAATTCAAAGCCCTCATAGCAAGAGTGGAAGAAGTATAAACTTTCTTTCCCCATCTATCCAAGGCCCTGGCTTCTTTGTCTGCAGGAACCGGATTCTTTACAACAGAAGCCTTAACACCTTTAGGCCCCTGGCTAACAGTTTCTGGGTCTGCCCTAGGACTCTTAAAAAGAAACTTATGAGCTTCAGGCACCCTGTAATACCTATCCGGTTTAACAGGAGCAGGAGGCAAAGAATCAGGATTAAGAGAAATCTTCCACTACATCCAAAACAGGAGGTATAGCCAAAGGCCTATGCTGGGGTAAAAACAAAAATTCCCTAAGCCTTTTCCTGGAATCAGAGAAGTCCTGACCTTCCCACTTAAAATGTTCCCTCATGGAATGAAGAGTTTCTGAAAAAGAAAAATCCTCAGGAGGAGAAGCAGAAGGAGTAGAATCATCCATATCAGAATCAGAATAAGGAGAGTACTCCTGCAAGTCTTCAGCCG
The DNA here is from genome assembly GCF_019279795.1 of Protopterus annectens. Lineage (NCBI taxonomy): Eukaryota > Metazoa > Chordata > Ceratodontiformes > Protopteridae > Protopterus > Protopterus annectens. Next base: position 342,758,417 of record NC_056738.1, on the reverse strand, counting down.
AAGACTCTGAAACATCTGAAGCCTGCTCAAAACTCCCTAGCTCAGGCTCCACCCTAGGTCTCTTATCAGGAGGGGGCATAGAACCCCTAATCAAAGAAATCAAATCTTCTGCCATTTTAAGCATATGCTTCTTGGGCACAGTTCCAGAAGAACTAGGGGTAACACCAACAGGAACTGAACCTGGCCTGCCCCTGGGAGAAGCCTTTGAAACAGAAGGAGAGGGCCTAGCCACCCTAGGAAGGGAGGGGAGTATAGTAACCTGAGAAGCCCCCTCAGCCTGACCTGCCTCCTGAGAGGGCACATCTTGCAATAATAAAGTCTCACCCTGGGAACACAAAGAAACCTCCGGTGTAGCCACCGGCTCCACCGACACCTCTAAAGAACCGGCGTCCGGTACAGACGGCTCTTCTAGCCTAGGCTTAACTGCTTTGTCCTTGCGCTTCTTCGAAGAAGCGGGCCGGAGCATCCGGCGGCATTTTATAATTGCACCGCTTCCCAAAGACTAACCTGGCACAATCCAACCTTCTCTTTATAGTGCGTTTATTGAATCTAGCACAAGAGCGACAGCCAACAACGTCATGCTCAGGCCCTAAGCAAGGAATACACAAAGTATGATAATCTCTATGCGGTATCTGTTTCCCACAAGAAATGCAATTATTGACTTTTTCTGACATCCGGTAAATCACTGAGGCAAGAAAAAACTAAAATATTCCCCAACGGGGTACTTAGCCAACTTTGAACTCGGTCTGAAACTTCGAAATCGAAAAATCTCAGAACGCCAACCGGCACTTGCAATGCTGCTTCTGCATCGGACCATGCGGCAAAAAAGACTGAGGATATGGCGTCGGTCATGCGCATTTGTACCCTGACGACCTGATGTCAGTCAAATGCGCCTTGACCGACGTCAGCCTTATACTTTGATATTCGGGCCGACCGAGGACAGCGGACTACCCAAGTGTAAGGACTGCAGCAATGTGAGATGAAGAACATCATTTGGGTACATTCACGGCTGTAGTGTTGAATTTTGTGCTTCTGCAGACAGCAGTTCAATGACTGGCCTGAAAACCAAATCTCTTTCCTTTCTCCCTCTCTCTTAGATTGATGCTCAACCACCAACATCAGCATGACTGTCGTATAAAGGAATGATGGCCAGCACCACCCTCTGGTCCTTCTTTACCTTAGCAGGTTAAGGGGTTGATCTTGGAGTCGCAGCATAACCCATACAGGGTTGGCCTATTCCAGGCGAACAGCGCAACCAGATTCACCCTTAAGCTTGGAACACCAGTCTGCTGATGACCTCTGAAAAGCAGAGTGACTGACAGAGGAAGAAAGGGAAGGATCAAGGGTTGTCTACCAACCCAAACTGCCCCACATTGAAGACTGGGAAGAAAGGGAAAGTACAGTTGTGTACACCTACCATAAATGTAGATGTTAGAGTGTCTTCACTGTTGCAGTCATGACTGTAGGGTTCTCCCCTGCCGGCAGGCAGTCCTCAGTCGGCCAGAATCCCAAAGTCTGGGTCCGACGTCAGCTGCTCAGCCATGCTCCCTGACGTCAGAGCGCCAGGAGTACAAAGCTGACAGCAGACGCCATCTTCTCCAGTTTTTCTTGCCCCAGATGTCAGGAGTCCCAAAATGAGAAAGGTCCCATATCCTTTGCAAATACACCTCAGAAGAATGGTGAAAAAAGGAACCACACAAAAGTAAAAATAAGAGGGGACAGGAGGGAGGGAAACCCAGACTGCAACAGTGAAGACACTCGAACATCTACATTTATGGTAGGTGTACACAACTGTACTATGTTCATCGTGTTTCACTGTTGCAGTCATGACTGTAGGGTAGAATCCCAAAGCTGAAAGAAAGGGAGGTGGTCACAAAGAAGAAGGGGCGGCTAAAAGGCCCTGCAAGACTGCAGAGGCAAAGCCTGCCCTAGACAGAGTAGAGAGGTACATTGTAGTGCTTAGAAAAAGTATGCACTGAACTCCAAGTTGCAGCTTCCAAAATGTCTTTGGTAGGAACTCCCCTGAGGAAGGCCGCAGAAGTGGCAGCAGCTCTGGTGGAATGAGTGCATATACTTCCCTGGGATTTGCTTTCCATGGTGTGAATAACAAAATCTGATTCCATGAGCAATCCATTTAGAAATGGTCTGTTTTGAAATGGCTTTACCTTGGGAACTTGAAGCATAAGAAACAAACAATTGTTCTGATTTTCTGATGTCCTTGGTTCTGTCCAGGTAAAAACGTAGTTGTCTGTGTACATCCCAGGAATGTAAGATCCTTTCCCCTTTATTTTGAGGAGTGGGGAAAAAAGTTGCAAGTGGATAGTTTGATTTAAGGCCACTTTGGAAACCACCTTAGGCATGAAGGTAGGATTAGTCCTCAGACACCCTGTCTTGATGAAAAATAATATAAGGTTCCACAGCCAAAAGAGCTTGTAACTCAAACTCTCCTGGCAGAGGTTAGGGCTAACAGAATAGTTGTCTTCCAAGATAAAAACTTGATATCAGAAGAGGCAGCAGGCTCAAAAGGAGGCAAGGTTAGTTTTTCCAAAACATAGTTGGGATCCCAAGCAGGAATGGGAGGAGATCTAGGAGGTCTTAAGTTCTTAGCTCCTCTGAGAAACTGTCTCATGAGCTGGTGGGAAAAGATTGGAGGGTCTGTATTATAATGAGCAGAAATAGCAGAGGCATGAATCTTAATGGAAGAGAAAGAGAGACCCTTATGTAAGAGATCTGTTAAGTAAAGTAAAATATGTTCGGAAGAAGAGGATCAGAATCCTGAGCCTGCATCCAGAACAAAATCTTTTCCATTTTCCTGCATAAGATTTTCTAGTGCTAGGGCGTCTGGCTTCTAAAATGACATCCATAACCTGCTTGGGTAGGAAAGAAGAAATCAAAGGCCCTGGATTAACCAGGCCACCAGGCTGAGAGTTCTGACATGAAAGTGTAGAACCTGACCCTGATGTTGGGACAGAAGGTTCGGAGACTGAGGTAAAATCCAAGGGGGCTCCAGACATAGGTTTTTTAGAGTTGGGTACCAAAACTGTCGAGGCCAATTTGGGGCCAGCAAGATCACCATCTTGGGCTAGTCCTGTTTTATCTTTAATAATACCCGTGGAAGAGGAGAAAGAGGCGGAAAAGCATATCCCGAGAGGTTCCTACAACTGAATGATAGGGCATCCACTTTCCAAGCTTCTTTGTGGAAAGTCCTGGTGCAAACATTCTGTAGTTGATGATTGAGATGGGATGCAAAGAGGTCTATGTGAGGACATCCCCAGACTGCTGTTATCATCCTGAATATTTTGGTGTCCAGCATCCACTCGCGTGGATCTGAAAGGTTTCTGCTCAGACTGTCTGCCAGGAAGTTTTGCTTCCCTGGTAGAAACTGAGCTTGAAGGTCCAGATTGCAAGCTAGAGCTGTGTTCCATAGACCCATGGCTAGTCTGCAAAGGGGGTAGGAATGAGATCCCCCTTGCTTGTTTACGTACCACATAACTGTGGTGTTGTCTGTCCGTATTAGTAGCTGTCCTGGTTGTAGAAGATTCCTGAAGGCCACTAGAGCTTTCTGAACGGCTAACATTTCCTTTAAATTGATATGCAGGTGCTTCTGATCCTTTGTCCAAAGGCCCTGCAGACAGTTTCCCTGAAATGGGCTCCCCAAGCATAATCCGAGGCATCCATGGTTAGAATCTGAGTGGCAGGAGGCAGACAGAAGGGTTTCCCTTTGTTTAGAGTACATGCCCTGGACCACCAAAGAAATTCCTTTTGAAGGCAAGGCAGGACGGAGATCAGTATGTCTAAACTGTGGCAATGCTGAGACCATACACTTTTTAGGTACCACTGTATTTTCCTCATGTGTAGTCTTGCATATGGTATGAGAAGGATGCAGGAGGCCATGTAACCCAAAGCCTGCAGGAATCTCCTTGCAGATAGCTGAGTTAACGTAACCAAGGTCTTGAAAGTTGAAGCCAGCTGTAATTGTTTTTCGGATGTCAGAAATGCCATCTGGGTTGTGGTGTTTAGAAGAGCACCCAGAAAAGTTATCTGCTGTGAGGGTGTCAAATTTGACTTTTTTATGTTTACAGAGAATCCCAGGAACTTGAGGAGGTTCTGTACAAATTCTAGATGCTGAAGTAAGACATCCTTGCTGTCTGCCTGAATTAGACAATCGTCCAGATAAGGGTAAATTTGAATTCCCTTGAGTCTGCAGTAAGCTACTACTGGAGCCAGGCATTTGGTGAAGACCCTGGGCACAGTAGACAATCCAAAGGGCAGCGCAGAGAATTGAAAGTGCCTCGATCCGGCCTTGAACCTGAGGTATTTTCTACGTTCCTGCCTGATGGGAATGTGTAAATATGCCTCCTTTAAATCCAAAGTCACCATCCATGCATCTTTGGACAGCATTGGAAGTAGCTGCTGTAGAGAGTAAGCATCTTGAATTTTGGAATCTCTAGAAAGGTGTTCAAGACTGACAGATCCAGAATGGGTCTCCATGAGTTTTGCTTCCTGGGGACTAGAAAGAGCCTTGAGTAAAAACCCTGTCCCATCTCTGAAAGTGGAACCGGTTCTATGGCTTTCATGGCCGAAAGAGCGTCCACCTGGTTTAAGGCCTCTGTCCATTGATGTTTTGGAAGGTCTGGCCATCCGCTTGGCCTTGGCAGGGTATGAAAATGGAATTTGTAACCTCTTAAAACCACATCCAGAACCTACTTGTCTTGGGTTATACGAGTCCAATTTTGATAAAAAAGAGAGAGTTTTCCTCCGAGAGGGGCTTCCAGGCAAGAAGTTCCTGCAGCCCAACAGAGGGAGTCATTGAGTTTGTTTCCTATGAGTTTGTGACCTATCCTCTCCTCCCCTAGGGTTGGAAGCAGTCCACTGTCTTGGTCTATAAGAAGCTTGTGTTTGAGGCCTTCCTCTGGAGCGTCTATATCTACCCCTCTGAGGCCTGTCTGAAGTGGGAAAGGACCAATTTTAGAAGGCCAATTCCTGCTAAATCTTGGTGGCTGTACTTGTAAGAAATCTTTAACTGTTTGCATGGATTTCGCCTTATCCTCCATCTTTTTAATCACCTCTTCAGCTTTTGATCCAAACAAAACATTATGCTGAACAGGAGCATCCAATAATTTAGCTTTTACTTGTTCTAGCAAATTTTGTTCCTTTAACCATGCATGCCTTCTAATGACTGTGCCGGAGGCAAAAGCCCTACAAGAAGCCTCCAAGGCATCAAATCCACAGTGTAAACCATGCTTCCCAACTTGTTCAGTGGCATGCAATAAGTCATGTAATTCCTTATCTGCACAGGCAGAAATGGAAGTAAGCTTTTGTTTTAAAACAGACATGAGAAATTGCTGGTATTTCAGCATATGAAACTGACAGTTTAAAGCCCTAATGGACAAAGTAGCAGAAGTGTATACTTTTTTTCCCCATCTTTCTAAAGATCTAGAATCCTTTTCAGTGGGAATGGGAATTTTGGCAGAAGCGGCCTTAACTCCCTTAGGGCCCTGAGAAATGGTTTCAGGGTCAGCAGAAGGGTTCTTGTATAAAAACTGGTGGGAATCAGGAACCCTGTAATATCTATCAGGCTTAACAGGAGCAGGAGGAAAAGAGTCAGGGGTTAAGTTAGCCTCCGAAAAAGCATCATCCACAATATCCAAAATAGGAGGAATAGCCAGGGGTCTATGTTGGGGGAGAAGAAGAAAATCCCTTAGTCTTTTCTTAGATTCCAAATACTCCTGTCCTTCCCAGTGGAAATGTTCCCTCATTTCATGCAAAGTTTCCCCAAAAGAGAAATCCTCAGGGGGAGAAGCTGAACAAATGGATTCCTCAGCATCAGAATCCTCATAAGGAGGGAAAGAATATTCCTGGTCAGAAGAAGAAACTGAGGAAACAGAAGCCTGATCAGAGGAATCATAATAAACATCCTGCCTAGGCCTTTTATCTGGAGGGGGATGAGAACCCCTAATCATAGTAAGTAAATCCTCCGCCATCTTGAGTAACTGTTTCTGTGACTTGGGAGCCGGTTCAAAAGAGGCCTGTGTTGCAGTCTTTGATTTAGAAGGAGTCTTTGCTTTTGTCTTTGGCTTTATTAGAAGTTGAGTAGGCCTGAAAACCCCTTCGGAAGCCGGTACCTGGACAGCGGCTCCGGACCCATCCGAAGGAGCATTGTCCGAAGGTCCTGCAATAGAAATATTTAAAGGCCTGGTTGGCTCCTCATGAGAGTCCGTTTTGGCCATCGGTTCTGAAATGGCCGACAGGGGCTGCAAAAGCACCTCACTGATGACGGCCGAACCTGAAGCTGGCTCCGCTTGTGCACTATCAGATTTGGACCTCGGAGGCCTGTCTTTATCCTTGCGACGTTTGTAAACTCCGGTAGCCGGAACCGTATCAGACGACATTTTGTAGTTAAAGCGCCTACCGAAGTAATGAAAAGCAAAATCATACCTTCGTTTAATTGTACGTTGATTGAATCTAGCACAAAACCGACAACTAGCTACGTCGTGGTCAGGGCCTAAAGCAAGGAATACAGTAAGAATGAAAATCCTTATGAGGTATTTGCTTCCCACATGAAATACAATTAACTTTTTCTGACATCGGACTGGAGCAAGAAAAAGTTTCCCCAATGGGGTACTTAGCTTTGTAGTGGAGAAGAAAGTCTTCGGACTGAAGTTTTATCAGAAAAAATCGTCAGGAGTCAGCCGACTGGCACTTGCGAACTGCTATCACTGCACGGCAAGAAAGACTGGAGAAGATGGCGTCGGCTGTCAGCTTTGTACTCCTGGCGCTCTGACATCAGGCAGCATGGCTGAGCAGCCGACGCCGGACCCAGACTTTGGGATTCTGGCCGACCGAGGACTGCCTGCCAGCAGGGGAGAACCCTACAGTCATGACTGCAACAGTGAAACACGATGAACACCTGGTACTGCAACAGTAAAACTACTCTAAAATCTGTGACTATGGTAAGTTCCAAACACAGTTTTGCTATTAGTGATTCACTGTTGCAACACTGACTCTTGGGATGACTCCCAGAGTGCAGCAACCACAAGATGGCTGGTCGGTTGGAGTGTCAAGGGAGTATAACGTCTTGCAAAATGGTTATGGCAAATCCTTTCTTACCTCTGGAAATGCAGTTAAGTAGGAATATGGGAGCTCTGTGCAGAGATGACCATGATGTTGCTTCAAAAATGGGTTGTGTACTGACCCCTCTAACGAAAGCTGTAGTGGGAGTTGTGGCCTTGGAGAGTACGATCTCTCAGCCTATCTTGTACTGGTTTATAACAGTATGTAACAAAACAAAGTAGCATTTTAAATATGATCAGTTTTTAACACGTTCCCCTTCTCTGCCTTTGGGCATAGGTAATAAAGACTGGATTTTACCCAGACATGCAAAGGTAATTAGGAAGTCTTAAATGTCTGTGCAGATCTAGGGAATGCAAAATTATCATCCCATCAGAATGCAGGGGGGGGGGGGGCAGGAATATGGATAGTCTGGTTTAAAGAAAGCTCTGCAACCATTACAGGTATGAAGGCTAGATTAGTATTGGTGACCCCTTCCTTGTGAAATACCAGTGAATGCCCCCCTGCACCTATCAGCTTGCAATTCTGATACTTGCCTGGTAATGCCAAAGAAACCAGAAGAGCAATCTTCCAAATCAGGAATTTTATTAGGATGGAAAAAGCTGCTCAAAAAGTAGTAGAGCAAATTTCTCAAATACAAAGTTAAGGTCTGATAGTGAAACAATCTCCTTTTTGAGAGGCCCTAGATGTAAAATCCTTTTTAGAAAAAAGAAGTTATGTCTTACCATAACGTTCCAACAGAGTTGTTGATCTTCTTCCAGTCATCACTGACTGGTTCAGTTCAGAGCCCTCGGAACAAAGTCGGCCTTATACCAAGCTTGCGTGCACCAAAAACTCCCGAGCTAAGCTGCTACCCACAATGTCCTTTGCTCGGTTACCTCAGATCGAGTTTGCATGCAACATATAGAAAAAAGAATAAATCAGAGGCCACCTCTGTACAGAACCTCTAATACACCACAAAGACCCAGAAGATCGGCCAGGAACCTTAGGAGGGGGTCGGTGGGAGGGTGTGATGACTGGAAGAAGATCAACAACTCAGATGGAATGTTATGCTAAGACATAACTTTTTTATCTGAAGTTGTTAATCATCTTCCTTTTCATCACTGATGGGACGGAGTCCCCAGCTACTTGGAGAACCTGGGTGGCCCTTATGGAAGAACATTCCTGAGAACCATTGAGTCAAAGGCCACTCTTCCCCTGGAGATCAGATCTAATTTTTAATGCTTGATAAAAGTGTGGGGCTTAGGCCAAATGGCAGCTGCACAATGTCATCTATGGAGGCCCTAGAGTGGAAGGCAACAGAAGCTGCAATAGCCCCAAGTGAGTGAGCTTTGATTTGGCCAGGATTCAATCCCTCCGTAAGTGAATATGTAAAGGCAATGCAATCCCTGAGCCATTTAGACAAAGTAACTTTCAATACTGCACCTCCCAATTCTAGGGCCTGCAAAGTAAATGAAAAGCTGGTCTGACTTGCGAAAGGATTTAGTTCTGTCCAGATAGAAATGCAATTGTCTATGAAGATCCAAGGAATGTAGGCAGTATGCTCCATTGTTAGAGTAATTTGGGAAAACACAGGGAGCTCAATGGACTGGATACTCGAAAAATCAGAAACCACTTTGGGGAGAAAGGATGGCTTAGTACGAAGTGATACTCTGTCCTTATGAAAGATCAGATAAGGGCTCTTGATACATAATGCTTGTAATTCAGAAATTCTTCAAGCTGAAGTTATAGCCACCAGGAATAAGGATTTCCATGACAGGAATTTTAGATACCATGTTGCAGCCGGCTCAAACGGGGGCAGAGAAAGAGCCTGCAGAACCCAGGACAGATTCCATGCCTCCACCAGCTGTCTTAATGGGAGGCCTGCTGTGCAAAATACCCTTGAGACAGGTCTTGCAAAGGCGAGAGGAGATGAGCAACGCTCCTTCAGACCCGTTATGGACACTGGAAACAACTGCTAGATGTATTTGAATGGTGGAAGCGGAGGCCCCTTTGTCAAACAGTTCTGCCAGATAATGAAGAATAGCCGCTACGGGGGCTGAGAACGGGTCTAGCTTCTGATTACGTGACCAAATAGAGAATCTTTTCCATTTATCCCTGTAAAGTTTCCTGGTGGATAGTTTATGAGAGGCCAAGATAATATCACAGACTGGTGAAGAGACTGTTTCCTGCCTGGCAAATAATGGAAGTGGAGAAAAGTACAGCTGTGTACACTTACCATAAATGTAGATGTTCGATTGCATTCACTGTTGCAGTCATCACATTTGGGTTATCTGCTTGCAGTAGCCCTCAGTCGGCCTGATTAACAAAGTCTTAGGTCCTGCGTCGGTTGCCGTCTTCTTCCGTGATGTCAGGTAGTCAGGGGTATAAAACATGCAGCCAACACCATTACATCAGTTTTTCTTGCCCCAGATGTCAGGTGCCCCCATAATGGGATGCAATAAAATAAATATAAATATATACAAGGATATACCTCCAATAAAAAAGCAAATGCACCAAAAAAGCTTTTAAACATAGTAAAGGAGAGTAGAGGTATAGCCAAGAAAAGTCAGGGGGCTGGAGGGAGGGTAACCAGGACTGCAACAGTGAATACACTCGAACATCTACATTTATGGTAAGTATACACAACTGTACTATGTTCTTCATGTTTCACTGTTGCAGTCAACACATTTGGGTAGATTCCCAAAGCTAAGGATGGGGAGAAGGAATTTAGATAGCATTAGGACCAGCTATAAGGCCCTGCAAGACTGCAGTGGCAAAGCCAGCTCTGGATTTAGAGAAAATTGGCAAATGGTAAAGCTTGGTGAAAGTACGCACAGAGCTCCAGGTAGCAGCTTCTAGGATATCCCTAGTAGGGACACCTCAGAGAAAGGCTGTAGAGGTAGATGCAGCCCTGGCTGAATGGGGGGTCTGATCCCCTGTGGGACAGGTTTTCCATGATGCTTATAGCAGAAATAAATGCAATGGCCTATCATTTTAGAAATAGTTTGCTTTAAAATAGCCTTCCCCTCTGCCCCTGCAGCAAAAGCCACCAGAGGTTGTTCAGCTTTCCTTTGATGTTTACTTCTGTCCAGTTAAAATCTAAGTTGTCTGTGCACATCTAAGGAGTGCAGTATTCATTCCCCCTTGTTATGTAGATTAGGAAAGAAGGTTGGTAGGAAATGGATGGACTGATTTACAGCCACACTGGATACCACCTTGGGCATGAAGGAGGGATTGGTTCTGAGGGACACCCTGTCCGCATGAAAGATGATGAAAGGCTCTCCACTGCCATAAGGTCCTGTAATTCAGATACCCTCCTTGCTGAAGTGATTGCTAAAAGGAATACTGTTCTCCAAGACAGGAATTTTAAATCTGCACTAGCAGCTGGCTTGAAAGGAGGAAGAGTGAGTTTCTCCAATACAAAGTTAAGGTCCCGGGCAGGGGTTGAGGCTCTCCTGGGTGGTCTTAAATTTCTGGCCCCTCTGAGGAACTGCTTGAGCAGCGGATGAGAGAAGAGGGGAGGTTCTGTGTTACAATGAGCTGAAATGGCTGAGGCATGAATTTTGATGGAGGAAAAAGAAAGGCCCTTGTGAAGCATCTCAGTTAAGTATTGCAAAATCTGAGGTAAGTTGGGTGCTGCTGTGCTCATCCCTAGAGATTGGTTCCAGGCACAGAATCTTTTCCATTTTTCAGCATAAGATTTTCTAGTACTAGGCCTCCTTGCCTCTAAAATGATATCCCATCACTGGTTTACTGAGGGAAGGTAAAGGAGAGATTAGGTAATTAGCCAAGCTGCTACTAAGTTCAGGGTTTGAAGCTGAGGGTGCAGAATCTGGTTCTCCTGCTGAGACAAAAGGGTAGGGGTCTGAGGCAGGGTGCCATGGGGCCAACAGTGACACTGAGCAAGAGAGGGTACCAGTGTTGGCGTGGCCAGTCTGGTGCAATCAAGATCGTCCTTGGTTTGTCCTGTTTGATCTTTAGTAGTACTTTGGAGAGGAGAGGCAGAGGAGGAAAGGCATAAACTGATAGGTTTTTCCAACTGAAGGACAGAGCATCCACTTTCCAAGCTTGTTTATGGGGAGTCTTTGTGCAAAATTTGTTTAATTGGTAGTTCTGGGGGGGGGGGGCAAACAGGTCTATATCCGGGCTCCCCCATTTATTTGTCAACATGTTGAAAGTCTTTGGCTCCAGTTTCCACTCGTGTGGGTCCATGAGGTTTCTGCTTAGTCTGCCTGAAAGTGTATTTAGTTTCCCTGGCAGGAATTGAGCTTGTAGATGCACTTGGTAGCTCAAGGCTGTGTTTCACAATGCCATGGCTAGTCTGCAGAGGGGGTAAGAATGGGTACCCCCCCCCTGCTTGTTTATGTACCACATAACAATGGTTTTGTCTGTCTTTACCATTAATTGTCCTGGAAGAATGTGATCCTCGAAGGCTGTCAGAGCATTCTGTACAGCTAACATTTCATTTTGATTGATATGCAGGTGCATTTGACTTGGGTTCCATTTTCCCTGAATGCACTTCCCTGCTAGGTGAGCCCCCCCATGCATAGTCTGATGCACCTGTTGTTAGGGTTTGGGTGGCAGAGAGTAGAGTGAATGGTAGTCCCTTGTTTTGGTGCCAGGCCTCTGCCCACCAAAGGAACTCTAACCACAGGCAAGGGATGATAGGAATCATTGCTTCTAGATCCTGTGAATGTTAACACCATAGGCTTTTTAGATACCATTGTAGTTTCCTCATATGCAGTCTTGCATATGGAATTAGAAAAATGCAGGAGGCCATGAACTCCAAGGCTTGCCATATTTGCCTTGCAGATAGCAGGGTTTTGTGGCCACTAGCGCGAAGTGGGTTGTCAAATGAATTTGTTTCTCTGGCGTGAGGAAAGCCATCTGGGAAGTTGTATTCAAGCTTGCTCTCAGGAATACAATTTGTAGACAGGATACCAGGTGAGATTTCTTTTCGTTTATGGTGTACCCCAGACAAGTTAGCACCCTTTGAACAAAAGCCAGATGATTCAAAAGTATGTCCTGGCTTTCTGCCTGAATTAGAGAATCGTCCAGGTATGGGTATATTTGAATACTTCTTTGCCTGAAAAATGTAATGACTGGAGCTAGGCACTTTGTGAATATCTTGGTTGCAGTAAATAAGGCAAAGGGCAGTGCAGAGAACTGACAGTGCATGTAGCCTACTTTGAAGCGTAGGTATCTTCTGCAAGATTTCCCGATTGGAATGTGCAGGTATGCTTCCTTTAAATCGAGTGTTGCCAACCAGGCATCTTTGCCTAGCATAGGAAGCAACTGGTGAAGAGTTAGCATCTTGAATTTTGGAATCATCAAAAAGGTGTTTAAAGTAGACAGGTCCAGAATAGGATGCCATGAATTGTCTTTTCTGGGTACCAGGAAAAGTCGAGTAGAAACGTTGTCCCTTTTCCTCTTCTGGCACAGTTTGAATAGCCTTTATGCTTAAGAGAGAGAGTACTTGCTTTTGAGCCTCTGCCCACAGAATTGGGAGTAGGTCTGGCCAACAGTTTGGGGTTGTTAAAGTGTGGAAGTGAAATCTGTATCCTTGGGAAACTATATTTAAAACCCATTTGTCCTGGGTAATGAGTTCCCAGTTTTTTGCATGTAGAGCAATCTTTCCCCCCAAAGGGGCAGTCAGATGAAAAGTGCTTGGAAGTTTTAAAGTTGTCAGTGAGACAGTTTACCATAGGGGGAGTTTTACTACTCTCAGATTTGGAAGAGGGGGCCCCCCACTGCTTTGTCCTGTGCATAACCTGGGACTGAAGCCTGGGTGCTCTGCTGGATCTGGGTTTGGACTGAAGGCCTGGAGCAGGCAGGAAAGGACCAATTCTTAGAGGGCCAATGCCTACTAAATCTTGGAGGTTGCACTTGTAAGAAATCGTTAACAGTTTGCATAGATTTAGCTTTTTCCTGCATCTTTCTGAGAACTTCTTCTGCCTTGTTGCCAAACAGGCAATCCTGATTTAACGGAGCATCCAGTAATTTAGCTTTAACATGATCTGGCAAGGATTGCTCCTTAATCTAAGCATACCTTCTAAGTACAGACCCAGTGATAGCAGCCCTGCAAGATGCCTCTAGTGAATCAAAACCACTTTGCAAAGTATGTTTCCCAACCTGTTCAGCAGAATGCATTAAATCCTGTAAATCCTTATTTTCAGCACAATCAGGAATCAACATCGTTTTCTGTTTAAGCAATCCAATAATATGCTGCTGATACTTTAACATATGAAACTGGCAGTTTAAGGCCCTAATGGCCAAGGTTGCAGAAGTGTATACCTTTTTACCCCAACAATCCAGCACCCTGGAGTCTCTATCAGAGGGGGTAGGATTTTTGGCAGTAGCAGATTTAATGCCCATGGGTCCCTGTGAAATGGTCTCAGGATTCGCAGTAGGATTTTTGAAAAGGAACTTGTGAGAGTCAGAAACCCTGTAATATCTATCAGGTTTTCTGGGAGCAGGAGGTAAAGAGTCAGTACTCAAACTAGATTTCGAAAAGGCATCATCAACAATGTCTAGGACAGGCAGGATATCTAAAGACCTGTGCTGGGGCAGGAGTAAGAAATCCCTAAGCCTCTTTTTAGAATCAGAGAAATCCTGACTTTCCCAACGAAAATGCTCCCAAAGAGTATGCAAGGTTTCACCAAAAGAGAAGTCCTCTGGGGGGGGGGGGGGGGGGCAGAGGGAATAGAGTCCTCAGCATCAGAATCCTCATGGGTAGATAAGGGTGAATCCTGGTCATCAGAGGAAACAGAAATTTCAGAATCCTGGTCAGAAGTATCATAAGCAAACTCAGTCCTAAGTCTCTTAGAGGGGGAAGGTTGGCTTCCCCTGATTAAAGTAATAAGGTCGTCCGCCATTCTTATCTGTTTTTTAGGCATAGAGGCCTGACCATGCGGTCTGGGCGTCAGTTTTCTAGGCATGGTTTGAGTTTTAGACCTTGAAGAAGAAGATGCCGTCGGTTTAATATGCAAGTCAGTAGGCCTGAACACACCCTCAGAAGCCAGTGCCTGCACAGCAGCTAAAGACCCATCCAAGGTAGAGACATCCTCAGGTTCTACAGTTGAAGCATCTCGTGGCATACCGGACTCTGAATGGGTCTCAGTAGAGGCCTGCGAATCTGAAGTAGCGGGTATCAGAGGCTGCGAAAGCTCCTGAGTTCCGGCGAACTGGCGACTGGCTTAGAAGAAGTGTCATCGGCAGCTTTGGACCTAGGCGGCCTGTCTCTGTCTTTATCTTTGTGTTTTTTCGGAATGTCGGTAGTCAGATGACTTACCGAAGACATATCTGGATAATTGAACAGAGCACCAAAATATTTAGAAGCGAAAATATACAGATGACCGATAGTTCGTTGTTTAAATAAGGCACAAAACCGACAGCGAGGTACGTCGTGGTCAGGGCCTAGGCAAGGAATACAGTACAAATGAAAAACTTTATGAAGTATTTGCTTTCCAAAAGAAATGCAATTATTTACTTTTATTGACATCGGTTTAGAGCAAGAAAAAGTTTCCCCAACGGGGTAACTTAGCTTTAAGTGGAAGACTTAGGTTCTGAAACCCGAAAATGAAAATTTCAGGAGTCGGTCGACCGGCACTTGCAAACTGCTTCTGCTTTGGGCACCGCATGGCAAGAAAGACTGATTTAATGGTGTTGACTGTATGTTTTATACCCCCCCCCCCGACTACCTGACGTCACGGAAATAGAGACAGCAACTGACGCAGGACCCAAGACTTTGTTAATCAGGCAGACTGAGGGCTACTACAAGCAGATAACCCAAATGTGATGACTGCAACAGTGAAACACGAAGAACATCCAAGCTGTCAGCATGAGAGTGGACAGATTCAGGGAAGTCGGCCTTTGTGGGTTAGATATGAGGTCCTGACGAATGTCTAGGATCCAAGGAACGTGTAACGGATGAGGTCGAAGGAAGGGAAACCACACTTGACTAGGCCAGAATGGGGCAATGAGGATCACTGCTTCTCAACTGAATAGCTTTTCGTAGAACAAGGGGAATCAGAGGAATCTGAGAGTAAGGCTAGAGAAGACCCATGGGCCAATCGTGGATTAGAGTGTCTCTCGGTGACTCCCCGAGAGGGGGAAAGAGGGCAAAGTAGCTGCTGTATTTTGTGTCTGAAGGGGAGGCAAAAAGGTCACAGCATGGCTGGCCCCAACGGCTGAAAACTTCCACCGCCACACACTGGTTGAGAGACCACTCGTGAGGGTGAATAATGCATCTGCTCAGTCTGTCCGCAATCCCGTTGGAGTTCCCCGGGATATGCGTTGTGATCAGAAAGCAGTTGGAAGCTATCACCCACTACCAGATTCTCATGACTTTGCGACATAGGGGGTAAGATTTGGTCCCTCCCTGTTTGTGCCAGACCACAGACATGTTGTCCGACTGGACAGCAATTGTTCTGGATGGAAGGAGTGGATGAAAATCTTGCAACGCCAATAGCACTGCTCTCAACTCCAGGCCATTGATATGTAAATTGACCTCTACATCGGACCATGTGCCTTGGATTGACTTTCCCTGGAAGTGGGCCCCCCACCCCATCAGGGAAGCATCTGTGATCACCGTGGCGCTGGGTTGTGGAACCTGGAAGGGGCGACACCAAAGATTTTCGTCTGCACTCATCCACCAGAGGAGATCTTGTTTGCAAATTTTGGTGATGAGAATCTGTGAGCTCAGGGGGTGAAGATTGGGTATCCAATGGGCCTGAAAGAGTTGTCATAGTAATCTCATGTGCAGTCTGGCTAAAGGAACTATGGGGATGGCTGTAGCCATAGATCCAAAGGCTTGGAGGATCTCCCTTGAAGACACCTTGCTTCAACAGAGTATTACCTGAACTTGTGCCCTTAGTCTCTGAAGCCTGTGGAGAGGAAGTGAGATCAGACTTGACTGGGTGTTGAATATCACCCCTATGAATTCCAGTTGTGATGGTTGAAGGTTTGATTTCTCCCAATGTATGGTGATGCCTAATGATTCCGCTAGAACCAGTGTATAGCAGAGGGCCCTGACCAGAAGATGCTTGGTGGGGGCAGAAAGGAGCTAATCATCTAGGTATAGAACACCTGGAATCCCTGCAGTCTCAGATGAGCTGTTACCGCTGTAAGACATTTCGTGAACACTCTGGGGGCCGTTGAGAGACCGAAAGACAGGGCTCTGAATTGGTAGTGACTGGCTCCCAACCGGAAGCAAAGGAAGCTCCTGGAGCGCTTGTCCATCTTGATATGGTAATATGCATCCCAGAGATCTAATGAGCACATCCACACACCCTCCCGCAGAAAGGGGAGGATGGATTAAATTGTGACCATGTGGAACTTGGTCTGAACTACCGATTTGCTTAGTTGGCCGGGGATCCAGAATGGGCCTCCAGTCCCGTTTTCTTTGGAACCAAAAAAAATCTAGAGTAGAACCCTGATCCGCACTGATCTGGGGGGGACCTGTTGGATGGCTCGTTTTTGACATGGCATTCTTTTTTCAGAAGCTGCCTCCTCTCTGACTGGGTGGAACATCGGGAAGGGATTTCAGAGGTCTTGGATAAGTTATTAGGGGAATTATGGTAGCCTCTGGTAATGATCCTCTGCACCCACTAATCGTTTGTAATGGAAAGCCAGGCAGCTTGGTGCAGAGAAAAGCAATCAGGCATCGCCTCAGGAGCGCTGGTATGGTCTACCCGAGAAGGAATCTCTGGAGCCCTGGTTCCGGGGACGTCCTCTGCCCCGAAAGGGACATCTTCCATTATTGGAACCCCCTCTGCCCCTGGAGGAGTCCTCACAATGTGCATCTCGGAAAGGACCTTGAGACTTCTTGTGCCATATCTTTCCACTCCCGTGATTCCTGGAGAAGGAACGCTGAGGTTTGGAAAAGCGTAGGCCAATGGCAGACAAGGTCTTCCCGTCTTGCTCGCACCTCGCTGATGCATCCTAGACCTTTAGCACCGAACAGAGCAGATGGCTTGATAGGTGCATTTAGAAAGGAAGACTTGAAGGAGTCCACGAGATTACAAATGTGCATCCAGGCATGGCGTCTCATGACTACGCCTGCACCCGCAGCTCTAGCTGCTCCTTCGGTTGCGTGTGACAGCAACCTAATGGATGAATTAGATATTGATCCTAGGGTGGCAAGATGGGAAGCAACTTCATCTCGTGTTCCATCCTATACTTGGCCCATGAGAGTTCTGGAGAGTTCGGAGATAAGACCTCACTGGAGACTCATAAAATGTGCCAGAAAGTTCACAGACCTAACTGCAAAGGTCGCTGACGCAGAGACTCGTAACCTGTCCACTGCCCAGGACTCTCTGTTGCGCAGGTGAACAGCAAGACTCTTCTGCAAGGTCCTTTTTCGTGGCTGCCGCCACCAGCATAGCATCCACTGGCAAACCTGTAGACCAATGGGGTTGATCCTCTGGAGGGGAGAGTACTTTGTCTGATCTCCTGGGGATGGCCTCAACGGAGTCAGGGTTCATTCAAGCCCGTTGCACGATGAGTTTAACCAACTCATCGGCAGGGGGGGGGGGGGGGTCACCCAAGAAGTAGAGGGCCGAGCGAAAGGCCTGCAGGAACACAGATTCCTCCGTAGGGTTGGAGGACTTCCAGTCACCCCTCTGTTTCAGGATTTCCATGATGTCACCGAATGAGACATTGTCAAGGGGTGACCGTGGGGACCCTTCCCCCATCATAGTCCATATTTTCTGTGAGGGACTCCTCTGAGAAGTCAACGTGTTTCCGCTTGCACACCTGTTTCCGAGTGGGTTCTTTGGTGGGAGCATCCGAAGATGACTCAGAAAGGGAAATGCCCTGGACAGGGGTTTCCTCGGCCTTGTGCTCTCGAAGTCCTGGCAGGGTGGCCTTTGACAGCTGCAGCTCAGAAGGAACTGGGGGAATAACCAACGGAGGAGGACTGCTAGCAGCAAGTGCCCTCTCCATCACCCGGAAGTGGGCCCGCCCGAAGGAGTGGGAGCCCGGAACCGAAGACGACAAAATCGGAACCATGGTCACACACCGCTCCAGCCGGCCCGCCCCTGGGGACGGAGCCTCAAGCATACTTGGAACGGTAGTCACCCTCTGATCCGAAGTCGCGATTGACAAAACCGTCAGAACAGAGACCGGAACCGGAGGTTCCACCCCCCTCAAGCATGAGATTGAGGAAGGGTGGGTTATGAAGGAACTAACACCCAAAGGGGTCTTGGGGCCTCAGAGTTGTTGTTGATGTCGAAGAAGGGAGTCCTCTAGTAAAAGTTGGATAAATGAGCCTTGGAACTGAGGGATCCAAGGGAGGAGATTAAGTAGGGGTCGCTGGAGAAGCAGACCCAAAGCCTGAAGTGGGATAGGGTCTAGGCGGATTTGAAATTCCCCTGACGGTCAGCAGCTGGTCAAAAAGGCACACCACATCCAATTCGGAAAGGCTCCTGGTGGATCTCACCTATGCCCCTGAGGGGGAATCAGGCCGGTCCAAAAAGGGACTGCAAGCTTTTTCGGCAAACGGGTCCACAGTAGATGAGTATCGAGTCAGTGGTGCATCACAAAATGGCATGGATTACAATTTTGAAACTTGTAACAAAGGTATGGTTGGAGCCCTGAACAAGCTCGAAGCTGAAGTTACAATAGGGGTGGCTGACAGTTCTGAGGTAGTTGTCGGAACTGATATCGGAGCAGAAATGGGCAATGTTGGTGCCGAGAGAGACAGATCAGCTGGTCAGTACCGAGGCAGTAGACGGTGCCATAGTCATCTGTGCCGGGATAGGCGCCAACGAGGCGACCTCGGTAAACTTAACTGGAGCAAAGCTCGGAACCGATGTAGTCGGCACCAAGGAGACAGAACGGTGCTCAAATGAGGACTTATGGGCCCTTGTGCTTGTGACTTTTACCTCTGTCACCAGCCGGTGAAGAGGGGTCCGAGCATGGACGTTTCTTGCCCAAAGAAGGAGAGGATGAGACCTCTGTTGCAGAACTAGCCTCTGAAAAAGGTGAAGCAAGTAGGCCCTTTAAAATCAGTTTGTTGTGATGTTCATTCAGCATCAGCTGACTGAAACTAGCACAAATATCACACAGGGGTTTCACCAACAAATACAGAAGCCCCAAACAGTACACACACTTCATGGAGGTCACTATTCGGTAGTTTACCACTGCAAGAAGAACAGTGTTTAAACCCCGTAGTTCCCCCTTCCTTTCAGACATCCCAGAACACACTCACACAAAAGGAAAAGAGTGAGGAAAGAGGAAATTAAAGAGAGAAAGGAAATACCAACAATGGTCACAAGATACCACAAGGGTAGAAAGCTAGAAATACCAAGAAAATACCAACAATGGTAAGAGAGAAATACCTGTGGGTAGAGCTGAAGCAATATAAATATCAAGAACAGATTGCAAAAGGAGAAAAACTTTTACAAAACTTGTAAACATATCTGAAAAAAACACTTGGCTGGAGAGCTCGGTGAAACATTGCTATATGGCGGTGCGGCAGACGAGATCTGAGGTAACTGAGCAAATGGTATTATGGGTAGCAGCTTAGCCTTGAGAGTTTTTGGTGCACGCAAGCTTGGTATAAGGCAGACTCTGTTCTGAGGGCTTGGAACCAAACCCATCAGTTATGAATAGGAAGAAAATTAACAACTTCAGATCTGTTATTACCAACTGGTAGAATGGAAGTAGGGGTTAGTTCATCAGACAGACAAGCAGAAATAGCTGAAGTATTACCTTCAATCAAAGAGGTGAAAGACAGCCCTTTGTACAAATTTGACATGTAAATTAGGACCAGGCACACATGCTGAAGATACTGGAACTATTTATCCCAGCACCAATGAGAGAACCTTTTCCACTTTTCTATGAAAGATTTTCTAGTGTTGGATTTCCCAGCTAGCCTCAAACTGAGCAGCACATCCCTCAGAGGATGTATGCGAGGAAGGGTTGAGTGCTACATCATTCACATTGTCAATATTACGTACTCAAGCTTATATGAATTATAGACCCCTTGTTTCGAGTCAAGAGGTTCACATGTTGGGGCAGCGTAGCCAGTTCCTCCCTTGAGAGCTCAGCAAAAAGGAAAACCAACGTTATAACTATCATTTTTGGCCACTCATCACCTGCAATACCTTGATGATCGAGGTGCTGGTGGAAAAACACAGGTAAAGACCTGCCCCAGGAATAGAGAAGGCATCCCTCACCAGAGCCTCATCTATGGACATAATGTTGCAAGCTTTGCTCGGTTGTCCATTTCTTAGAGAAAAAAATGTCTACTTCTGGCACAACCCACTAGTGGGCCAAGTCCACCACCACCACCTCCCTTTTGCTGGGGTTCATTCATGTTGTACTCACATGGTCTGACAACACTTTTTTTTCCTGTGATGGGATGTATTAAGCCTCAAGAAGTATGCCTGCCATAGGAGGTAAGCATGTATCCCTCCTTATTTGCTGACATATCACATCACTGTAGCACTGTCAATATTTACAGTGTTCCTTGTTACCAAGTTTGTCTGAAGGCTCTGAGTGCCAAGATTACTGCCATCTATTATTCAGGCAGGCTTTGCTCCTTAATGCCACTGTCCCAAGTGCCTTACACACACAGTTCATCTTTATAGGCTCTCCAGACAATGTCCAAAGAGTATGGTACGGAATTTGAGACCCAGGTTCCACCCTGAATGAAACTCGTAGATCTAGCGAGTTCTGTCTTCTTCACTACACGATCTTTCGTAATGCAGGGTTAACAGAGGAATGGAAGTCTGCAACTGCTGTTTAAGATGACACCACCTTTTGCTGAGGTTAAGCTACAGCTTCTTCATGTACAGTCTGTGTCAGAGGGACATAGGTATGCAGGCGGCCATGTACACTAGAAAGAGAAATTCTCTGGCAGTGGTTTGATTCAAGAAGACAACCTTTATGAAATACTAGTCAGAAACAGGATCCTTAAAGGAATTGCTTATCTCTGTGTAGCAATTTCTATACAGGTAACTCGTCATGAAGGGTCGAAATGGGATGTTAAAAGATTCAGTCAAAACCACATGGACTGAAAGCAAAGAATTGCATCTACCCCAGATTTTCTGAGGTCCTGTATGGAAGAAGCATGAACGAGTAAGTAACTCAAGTAGGGGAATATGTGAATGCGTTATGTTCTGCAAAGAAAGGATTGGTGCCAGGCACTACACCCTGGCTGCAGTAGACATGCCAAAGGGCAAGGCAGTGAATTAGCAATACGTTCCCTACTTCAAATCTTAGGAACTGCCTGTCTGCTTTGCTATAGGGATATAAAGATGGATATCCTTTAGGTTTGAAGTCACCACAAAGGTTTAAGAGAGACAGGCAAAAGGCTCTGTAGCAAGATCTTGATGTCCAACATTATGACCACTGCTGCAGTAGTCTAAGCTACATGGGTTATATCTTACATAAGATAATATACCCAGACAGCTACCAAAGCTTTAGGACATGTTCCATGTGCCAAAACTGTTAGTAAGCTTGAGCTGAAAGTCAGGTTTGAGCACCACGCCCTTCAGAGCTTTTCTGACACTGAGGAAAGTGTCCCTCTCCAGGCTTTTGACGACTGACAGACAGCTAAAGTTGTTCCATTGCTGGGTAGGTAAGTTCCCTTTGGGGGGGGGGGGGGTTCCTCTGATTAAAAACTAAAGTGGAAGTTAACATCTGTAAAAGAGGAACCGCTGAGTTGGGAAAGTGTTTCTGTTGACTGTCTTGTGACTTTTATGTACTTTTAAATGGGAGGATCACTTTTACACTTTAGAAAAACGTTTACCCCCTTTTGGGGCTTGGGTAAATGCTTAAGGTGATTTCCAATATGTTTTGTGTGGGGAAAAGTTACTTTTTTACAAATTACCTATTTTACTGACTGTTGCTGCAAAGCTTCCCCACAAATCATGCGTCATTTTTGGCTTGTCAATGGAACCAGTACAGATTCCTTGGTTGTTCCTTCTTGCTACAAAGAAAAAAGTTTTTTAAACAGCTGTTACCACCACAGTAGGCTAGTATCATGCCCCAGCCACATGTGGGTGACTCTGCTGTATTAAACTGGTTCTTCGATGACTCATCTTTTTTTCTTTGGATTCCTCTGATACAATCCCCTACAGCCACCACTGCCCAACAGATAAGACTATCTGTGACTGTTGGTGTGCCCTCACCATGCAAGGGAGAGAAATTTGTAGATAGTGGGAAAAGGTCCAAGGTAAGTACCTCCACTTAGTCATAATGCTGTGCCTATCCCTAAGGAGGTTGTAGCTGGCATTTCTGGGTCTGTCTTCAGAAATGCCTGTCAAGAAGAACCAAATCCAAATATATGTCCTCTTCCATTTTTTACTCTGGACAGGAGTAATTTGGCTTAGCTAAGGGTCTTGTGGAGGCTATTGACCCTTCTTTTAATGCGGTTTCTGTCAAGAGGAAATAAGGTCCCTCCTTCCCTCAGGAGACTGAAGAGAGTGAACCAGAGGGTGGAATGTGCTTGGGCAATGTAGACTTCTCTCCTTACATTTCTTCTGACTCAGATTCTGAGGAGCATGTGGCATTGTAAAATCCCTATGAAGGAGTCCTTCTCAAACTTTCCAGAATTAATCTTTTTTTTTTTCAGTAGGAAAACAGTGATGTTCCTCAATCCCTAGTGGGGAGCTTGGAGCAACCTATCTATCCCTGGAGGAGTCTTCCCAGCACAAGAATCTGGTAGTCTACTGTCCGTTTTGGGCCAATTTCTAGCTCTTTCAAGTCCCCCTGTATAAAATCCACTTTGGCGCTTGTTACTACTCAGCCAAGCTCCTTGTGGTCCTGCAGAGTGGTGCTAGCAGCAGAGAGGCTAAAAGAGTGACTGCTAACCTGATAAAAAGTGTTTGTTTTCCTGCTACTACCTGGGCGACTGTCCGATCTAGCTAAACTGCAAGTATTTCTGCTTCTTGAACTGTTTTAAACTGTTTAAAGTTGTTTTTGCACCTGCACTTTTAAAGTTTGTCCTGTTTGTTGCATTTACCTGTCGAGGCTACACACTCAAGTGCGCTAGCCTGCGTTACATATTTACTGCATTTACCTGCTGTTTGTTGCAAAAAATAAAAAAAAAAATTTCCTTGTTTCCCGTCTTTCCTAACCTAGAGTAGTCCAAATACAGGCTTTGCTGTATTCTGGACTTTTGGAAGGTTCCTGTGTTGCCATTTCCTTTTTTGGATAAAGGGAGACTTCTTTGTTCACCAGTGGCAGTGGAGAGCTTGGAGCAGCCTATCTATCCCTGGAGGAGTGTTCCCAGCACAAGAATCTGGTAGTCTATTGGCCGTTTTGGGCCAATTTCTAGCTCTTTCAAGTTCCCCTGTATAAAACATGATTTTGCAGCGCCGCTTAATTGGGTTTAAACCATTCTCGGCTCCACAAAGTCTGCTATTCACTTTTTCCCTTAGAACTGATCTAGTTCTCATAATAAATGCCCTATTCCCACTCTAAAGCCTGGCACTTGCTCACTAAAGCAAATATATAAGTCAGCACTAAAAAATTAAAAGCACTACACCCTCACAAACTCCCCTTGAGTAATTTGTTCCCCATTGGCCCTTTTTTCAATTATAAAGGAATTCCCAGTACTATTCTAGCATGTCCAAAGGTCAGTTGTCAATCTCCTCGCCGGTCCAGCTGTTGAATCCGGGAATCTTGAGGCAATGTTACAACTGCCTCATGTACACAGACAACCCTCTCCTCCTCCCAACAAATTCCAACACATGTGAGAGATGCAACCATATAGCCAAACTGGAGGCTAAGCTCTCTCAACTCAGTACTGCCGTAATCAGACAGGAGGAGAAGGAAACCACACTCACTACAATTCCAGTCTCACATAGACCTACCACGACAGCAAACTAAACACAAAAAAAACATACTCGGAGGCTCTAAATAATACTCTGCCTAAGCAGCAGAGACCTCTAAAGCAAACACCCAAGCAACCGCTACCCCAAAACAAAACACGTGCAACACATAGCTCACAAAGCGTGTGCACTGAACAGTCACAGCCCTTAAGGCTAAACAATACACCTGATACACTTGTAATAGGTGACTATAGTCAGGCACACTGACGTCCCGCTCACCAGGCTGAACAAGAAGGTCACAGTGAGCTGCCTGTCAGGCGCTAGGATCTGCCACATAACACAAGCACTCAGGTCACTCCAAGCCAAGTACAAATATGACTCCGTCACTGTCCATGCTGGTGTGAATGACCTGAGACGTACCTCCCTGGACTACATGAAAAGAGACAGAGGAGCTCTCTGAGCATGTAGCCCAGGCCAGTATGACCCTGACCTTGAGTAGCATCTTAACCTCACCAAGAATGATGCCACAATATGAAGACAAGACGATCAATTTCAACAATTGGCTTAAGTACTGGTGTCATTCAAAGGGGATCCAATGCCCGTCTGCCTGGGATGACATGCTCGACAAGCCACGATGCTTCGCTAGGGACGGCTTGCACCTGTCACCCCTAGGCTTTCGGATATTGGCAAAGGCTCTTGCCACCCCCATAGTGCCTTTTTTAGGCAAGGCTCAAAAGACAAACCCACCTCCATAGATATCACAAGGGATAAGAAACTAAGAGTAATGCTACTCAACGCCAGAAGTCTAAACCTCAAGATGCACGCACTCGAAACTTTCCTTAGCATGGAGAACATCGATATCTGTGCTGTAACAGAAACCTGGTTCAAGGCTCCCGAGAGCACCCCAGCACTACCAGGTTATACCTCATACCATGTTTTTCGGCCCCAAAACTTGGACCGAACCACAAAAGGAGGGGGAGTATCAATATTCGTCAAAGATACCCACACCTCCAGGTTGGTGGCACAGTATGAAGCATCAGAGACTATCCATGTGCAACCTACAGTGGGTAAAACTGCCTTCCAGTTTATAGCCTGCTACAGCCCACCCTCCCAAACCCAGGAACCCCACTCAGCCTTCCTGAGAACACTGGAAAATATGAAGGTCTCTCCAAACACCATTATATTGGGCGACTTCAACTACCCTAACATAGACTGGGAGCATTACTCTAGCTCCAACACTCTATCCCAAAGGTTCCTAGAATTTATAAACTCAAATGCTATGGAACAACGTTGCCATTCCCACAAGAGGGGAAAACATGCTGGACCTGATCATCACCAACATGGGGATTCTATGCTCCAGACCAGAAGTGTATCCCTCACTGGTAAGATCAGACCATAAACTAATCTCACTAGATATTCACATCCCGACCCCAGCCCCTGCCCTGAAAACCACAGTGAAAAACTTCTCTAAAGCAAATTTCACACTCCTCAAAACCGAGGTGGAATCCTTCAAAGCCCCCGGGCCTGTGGAAAATACGACCCAGACCGCAGAATCCTTTATAAACGCATTCCGCATTCTATGAACACCCTCAGGAATGCATGGATCATGCAATCCCAAATAAAACCAAGACCCAATCCTCCAAAGTTAGGCGTCCTGTCTGGTGGACCCCAGCCATAAACAAACTATACAATAGAAAGAGGAAGCTACTACATGATAGAGCAAAATCCCGAAAAGGGAAGGCATCTCTGATCAGTATTAGCAAAAAACTACGGGCACTCATAAAATCGTCTAAGGCCAGCTTCGAGAGAGAAATTGCACAGGACACTAAGGATAATCACAAGGCTTTCTTTAGTTATGTTAGGAACCTAGGTGGGAATTCCCAGATATGCTCAGAATTAGTCCAAAATGACAAAAAATACACCGAACCCACAGACATTGCCAACATCCTAGCGGACAGGTTCAGTGCAAACTTCACCCCCCCCCCCTTCCCCACCAAAAGGGCAAATATCTATCCCAGCAGAGTGCTGCCCCCCTGACATCTCAGATGCTCAGGTAAGAGCCGCCCTCTCCAAAGCAAAAAACACAGCCTCAATAGGACCAGACGGTGTCCGGGGCTGCGTCCTACATGAGCTCCAAGAAGAACTAAACCCAAACATAAAACTACTGTTCAATCTCAGCCTTACTACAGGATATGCACCCAAAGAGTGGCATACAGCAACAGTGGTCCCTCTCCACAAAGGTGGTGCCTCAACGGATCCTGGAAACTATCGCCCCATAAGCCTGACTAGCTTGGTCTGCAAAGCTATGGAAAGGATCATCATGGACCTCATAAATAAAGATATTGGGGACCTACAGACACTGGATCCTACCCAGTTCGGCTTTGTTAAGGGCAGATCCTGCCTCTTAAACCTGGTTGATTTCTTTGAAACAGTCACCAAGGCCATTGACGAGGGAAGGTGGTCCACACAGCCTACATGGACCTTGCAAAAGCCTTTGATACAAAACCCCACTCGGGCATTATAGATAAGCTCACCAGCTTAAATATAAACCCCTATGTCACTAGATGGGTTGCAAACTGGCTCAAGGACAGAACCCACATGGTTAGAATTGCTGGAGCCATGTCAGACTCCAAACCAGTTACAAGTGGCGTCCCACAAGGCTCAGTCCTGGGACCTCTCTTGTTCGGTATATATTTCTCGGAGGTACAGGCTAACACAGAAGGACTGTGGCTGACCAAGTTCGCAGATGACTGCAAACTGGGCACCATAATAGACTCTCCAGCCGACACAAGCATCCTACAAAAGGGCCTCATAGAAACAGACAACTGGTGCCAGAGCCATGGCCTCAAGCTAAGCGCCAAAAAGTGTATAGTCATCCTCTTTGGCAAAAACAAAGTGCCCACAAATTACCACATAGGTGGTAATCCATTAAGTACGGAAGAAGTAATTAGGGACCTGGGGACCCAAGTTGATAGCAATCTCTCATTTGACAACCACGTGGCCAAAGTGGTTAGAAAAACATTTTATATAGCCCACCTAATCATGAAGGGATTCACATCTAGATCAGGGGAGGTCATCGTGCCTCTTTACTTCAGGCCCATAATTGAGTACAATGCCCCTTTTGGGGTGTACCTTACCAGACACCTGCAGCAACTGGAAAGACCCCAAAAGTACCTCACCAAGAGGATCAAAGGGCTCAAACAGATGCCATATGTTGCCCGGTTAAAGAAACTCCAGCTCTACTCAGTGGCATACTGCCTGCTCAGAGGCAATCTGTGCCTGACGTATAAAGCCATGTCCAACCCGGAATTAATGGACATGCTGCACCTCAGAAAATCCAAATCCCATCGAGCTACACGATCGAGAGACTTGAACCTCAGCACTGAAATAAATAGGACATGCTGGAGGGACAGATTCATAACCCAGAGGCTCCCTTCACTCTGGAATAAAATCCCAGTCCAGGTTAGGCAGAGTCCCTCATTGACTCTCTTCAAGAGGAATCTTGATGAGTGGATGGGAGATAGTAGGTTTTCCCCGGGTATCACTTCTGTGTCACTGTTAGACAGAGGTACAGTATACTAACCTCGAAAAAGGGCATAGCAAAATTCATTTAAAATGGGTGGCGAAAGCCAAACACACTCTGGCTAGGCTTATAAATGCCCTAGGGCAGATAGCCTAGTATGAACCTATGAACAAAATGTTTGTTAGAACTGGAATTTCCAAAGCCTTCACTTACTCCTCAAATTCTGTCTTTCTTGGAAGATCTTTTTGTTAAGTTTGCTATGTCACTGATAGTAACCCTGCTGCCCCTAAAATGCAGACAGATTATAAAGTTTCTTAGTCTTAATTTGTTGCACACTAATCCCAGACCTGAGCCATTTTCTTAGTAAATCTAGCTGCTGTTAAATACGTTAATTCTAACCTCTCTCCTGACAAGGATGGGAAGACTTCTGACAAGTCTGGGAAAAGTGTATTCTTCTGTAACTTTGTATTTTAGAATTTTCAATTGCTTTGTGTGTTTAAGTTTATCCTGGCTAACTGTGAAGGTGTTAGGAACTTTTGGCTTAATCTTCTGCTTGTGAAAAGAAATCCACTGTGTAATTTGGTTTCTTCCGTTTCCAAAATCATTACTCATTGTTTGAAACCGTTTTTATGACTCTGTAGATGCCACTTCAAGTACTGCTATCACTTAAAATGTTTTGAGGATGTTTGCCCAGATACATTCTCAGACCCTCCAAGAGGATGTCAAGAATGAAATTTGGAATGCTCCCCTGGATAGAGAACTAGTTTTTGGACCTTAAGCTGCAGTAGTCATTAGCAAGTGTGATGAAATGGCAAAGCCGATTCAATGGGTTTTTCATATATTTCAGCCCTCTAAATCTTACAAGGGATTCTTTGCTCCAAAACCAAAAAGCAAAATAACCAGTCGCAGCAAAATGCTGATAAGCAGATGTTTAAAAAGGAATGGTAAGGGTGATCCAAAAAGAAAACTGCATACCCCTTCCCCCCAAAAAATACAAAATGGAGTCTAATAAATCAGAATTACTACATGGAATTTTATCCTCCACTCCTACCCTGAAAGACTCTTAATCCTCCCAGAAAGTCTAAACCTCCATTTTTCTCTGGCAACAGGTTTCAGACAGGTGGGTTCTGAGTGCGATCCATCAAGGGTAGAAGATGGCAGTGGGAGGCTCTCCCTCCTTTTCAGGGGATCCCTTCTAATCTGCCAGACTACTCTTCGCTTCTCCCCTGTTCTGCAGCATATGCAATCTCAGGTAATAGAATATGTTGCTCCTCCTCCTCTTTTAGGGGAAAAGGCTTTATTTGAAAAGGATTCTGGTGCCAAAGAAAAGACTCCTGGAGACCATTTGGGATCTTTCCTTCCTATAAGAGTTTGTGATAGTGCCCAAATTCAAAATGCTGACACTTCACAACTTACTATTCCTTCCTCATTTGAGTTTTAGTGACTAGATTAAGAAAAAAAAAAAAGGGATATCACTGCATTCCTATTCATCAATTAAGGTTGTGTACATCTGGATCACATCAGTTCTCTGCCTCTCCCTTTGGGCTACCCACTGCTCCAAGGCTGTTCAGTGTCTAGCTCCTGTGATAGCCCACTGCAGACTTCAAGGTATTTATATCACCTTTTCTTATTTAAATGACTAGCTCACTTTTGCAGTCATTTTCAAACTGCCAGGACCTATTCCTAGGATAAGAGATTTAATACACAGGCTGGGATCCAAAGAGAACATTCAGAAGTTCTTTCTGACTCCTTATCATGAGATTGTTTTCCTGGGGTTCCTGCTGGACACCTCAGTATAAACAGCTTTTCTACAACACAGAAAAAAAACGTAAGTCTGCATTTAGAACTTTTTCTGGGGTTTTCCAGACTTGCATCTCAGCAGTTGAATTACTCAAGGTTATGGAACTCGTGGCTTCCATATTTCCATATTTCTCATGACAACCCCTTGCAAGACTCCACATGAGAAAGATGGTCTCAGCAACAACACACTGACATTTCAAGTCCCAGTTTCAGAATTTCTAAAGGAGACTTGGTGGTGGAAAAAATGCATGTCTCCCATTCACTCCCCACCCCATGCTCCAGCACTGTCTGTCATAAGAGACACCCTAAACTTTGGTTGGGGAGAAGAACACATGGACATAAAGCATACGGTATATGAACAGAAAAGACCAACCAAAACACAGACACTGGCTCTCAAATGCTCTCAACTCCTTGAAACATCTGTGGCCCTTGGCACCACTTCAGGTGGTTACAAACCCCACGCTGATGTACATAAACAAGCAAAGAGAGGAAACCATATCCAACCCCCTACGTACACTAGCCATGTTAGCAGGGGATAGAATAGTTGTATAATACCTTACCATAACCACAGATGTCCTTCTATGTTGCAGTTGTATTCAGCCCAACAACCCGACTTCCAGGCTGCATACAAAAGCCTAGAGCCACTGCCTGTATGTGGGACATCACACGGTGGCACAGACGAAAGCCATAAAAGGGATGTCTGCATGTACCATCTTCAGAATAAGAAAGCCCCATGAGGAAAAACCAAGTCGAGCCTAGAAGGATCATCCTAGGATAGAGCAAGCTGTAGGGGGTGGGGAGCGCGGGAGGGATAGAATACTGCAACATAGAAGAGGAGGACATATATGGTTATGGTAAGACTTTACACAACTACTCTGGGTCCTTCTATTCAATGTTGCAGTATTCTTTAGATATGGGAGTGCAAGAGCTAAAAGGAAACCCAGGGAGGCGGAGAGAGAAGGGAACTAAGTGGAAGCATTTTCCAGTAATCCATGCAGAACTGCCCTACAAAATACTGCCCTGGATCTATAAACAGGTTACAATTTACAATGTTTCATAAAGGTGTGAACAAAAGACCAGGTGGGCTGCTTCCAAGATGGAAAGGCAACTAGACCCTTGAAGAAGGATCCTGAGGATGCAACTAACCTAGTGGTGTGTGCCTCAAGAGATTATGACAAGGACATTTCATGGAATTCATCACAGAATAACCTTAGAAATCGACGAAGATGTAGTTTGTTTGGACACAGGCAAGCCCAGAGCCCTGGGATGAAATGACAGAGTTGGTCAGACTTCCTGACAGACTGTCTAGTCAAGGTAAAATCTGACTGTCTATGCACATCTAAGCTGTCTATGTACACCTAAAGTGTGCAAAATCCTCTCACTGGAGGATTGAGGATAATGGAAGATGGTAGGCAATTGAATAGATTAAGTGATAACTCATTCACAACTTTTGGCATGAAAGCAGGGTTAATTCCAAATGATACCCTATCCTTATGGAAAACCAAAAAGTGAGGTATAGCCATTAAAGCCTGAATCTCAGAAACCCTTCTGGCAGAGGTTAAGGCTACAAGAAGCACTATTTTCCATGTGCAAAACTTTAGGGAAGCAGAAGCTGTTGGTTCAAAAGGGGCCTGGGTAAGTTTTTCCAGTATAGCTGATGTCCCAGGGAGGAGGAACTTGTTTCCTTGGGGGGGTGATCTTAAGTGTAGGACGCCTTTTAGAAAAAGCAAGACTTCCATCCTAGAAGCTAAGGGAGGAGTCAGAGACAAGCAGGTAGACAAGGCAGAGCAATGGACTTTTAGTAAGCAAGACCACTACTGAGCAAATCACACAGGTAGGAAAGCACTAGGGGAATGTCCGCACCAAAGGGATCCACTCTTTTTGGCCCCAAATGAAAAATCTTCTCCACTTGGAAATAAGATTTTCTAGTAGTGGATTTTCTGGCCTCCTACAAAACCCTTATCAGGCCCTTAGAAAATAGGTGCCTGAAAGGAATCAAAAGCTGATCACCTACAGGGTCAGCTGTAGAAATAGCAGATGTGGATGAATCAATGATCCCTTGTCCTGAGTGAGTAGGTCCAGCTGGTGAGGTAACTTGAAGTGATGACCCCTGGCTAATTACAGGAGAGGGAACCAGTACTGTCTTGGCCAAAAGGGAATCACTAACAAGATTTTGGGTTTGTCCTGCTGGATTTTCAATAGGGCTTTCTGAATTACAGGGAAAGGGGGAATGCAAAAAGAAACATCACTTCCATGAGAAAGAGACAGCATCCACCCTCCACACTTTAGGATGACGAGCCCTGGCACAAAAATGAGGAAGCTGTCTGTTCATAGGGGAGACTAATAGGTCCAGTTCTGGAATATCCCACCAGTGAACTAGGTCCAGGAACACATCCCTGTGAAGCATCCACTCGTGAGATTGCATCATGGACCTGCTTAATGCATCTGCCATCGAGTTCTGAGCTGAGGGAAAGTACACAGCTTGCAGGGTTACCCTGTATACGACAGCCAACTCTCAAGCTTTGATGGCAAAGCAACAGAGGAGATTGGTACATAAGCAGGGGGGGGGGGCACAAAATCCGAAGGACCGTGGTATTGTGTGAGAATCCTTAGGGGACCTGGCAAGAATAGAGGGTGAAAGGTATTGTAAGGCAAACAGTAAGGCCCTCATTTTCCTGATGTTGATATGTTCCTTCATTTGAGAAGGGGACCTCAGACTCAACCTTCTAGAAGCAAAAGTTGCTCCCCACCCCAAGTCTGAGGCATCTGTGAAGAGTTGCTGAGCTGGTTGAGGAAAGTACAGTTGTGTACCTACCATAAATGTAGATGTTAGAGTGTATTCACTGTTGCAGTCATTACTCTTGGGTTATCCTGCTGGCAGGTGACCCGCGGTCGGCCAGAATTCCAAAGTCTAGGTCCGGCGTCGGTTGCTGTCGCCTCTTCCCTGACGTCAGTGCGCCAGGGGTATAAAAGATGCAGCAGACACCATTTTCTTCAGTTTTTCTTGCCCCAGATGTCAGGTGCCCCCAAAATAGATTAAAAATATTATGCCAATAATTATGCATGCAGTAAATAAACATTTCCTTCATCTACAAGCAAATACACCACATAGGTTGTATAAGATAGAGAAGTATAGGTAAGTTCCAGCAAAGAGGGGGATGGAGGGTAGGTAACCTGGACTGCAACAGTGAATACACTCAAACATCTACATTTATGGTAGGTACACAACTGTACTATGTTCATCGTGTTTCACTGTTGCAGTCATTACTCTTGGGTTGAATCCCAAAGCTAAGGCTGGGTGGCTGGTCCTAAAGAGGATTAGGAGAGGCTATAAGGCCTTGCAAAACTGCAGTGGCGAAGCCTGCTCTGGATTTAGAGTAGAGAGGTAAATGGTAGTGCTTTGTAAAAGTGTGCACTGAACTCCAAGTTGCAGCCTCTAAAATGTCTTTGGTTGGTGGTACTCTGGGAAAGGCTGCTGAAGTGGCTGCTGCCCTGGTAGAATGAGGTCTAATGGCCTTGGGGCACTGATTTGCCATGTTGAGTAGCAGAAACGAATGCAGTGGCCTATCTATTTTGAAATAGTCTGTTTTGAGATGGGATTTACCTTGAGATGCTGCAGCATATGCCACTAAAAGTTGGTCAGTTTTTCTGAAAACTTTAGTTCTGTCCAAGTAGAAGCGTAGTTGTCTGTGTATGCCCAAAGAATGCAGAGGTATCTCACCCTTATTCTGTGGGTTTGGATAAAAGGTAGGCATATGAATAGTTTGGTTGAGGGCCACACTGGACACTACCTTAAGCATAAATGTAGGGTTCGTTCTTAGAGAAACCCTGTCTGGGTGGAAAATGATGAAGGGTACCACAGCCGTGAGTGCCTGTAACTCTGAAACTCGTCTTGCAGATGTTATTGCTAGGAGAAGAGCGGTTTTCCAAGATAAAAACTTTATATCAGCTGTATTGGCTGGCTCAAAAGGCGGCAGTGTGAGTTTTTCCAAGACATAATTGAGGTCCCATGCAGGTACTGGGGCTCTCCTTGGAGGTCTTATGTTTTTGGCCCCTCTGAGGTACTGCCTTATCAATGGATGGGAAAAAATAGGAGGTTTCGTATTGTAATGAGCTGAAATGGCTGAGGCATGAATTTTAATTGATGAAAAGGATAGGCCTTTGTCCAGCATCTCAGTTAGGTATTGTAAAATCTGAGGAATATTTGGTACAGATGTGTCAAGTCCTTGTGCCTGGTTCCAAGCACAGAATCTTTTCCATTTGTCTGCATAAGATTTTCTGGTACTGGGCCTCCTGGCCTCCAAAATAACATCCATCACTGATTTAGAGAGAGGAGGGTTTTGAATGGTTACATTATCCACCATGCTGCCAGATTTAGGGTCCTGAGTTGGCTGTGCAGAATCTGATTGTTTCGCTGGGTCAGTAAGTGAGGAATAAGAGGCAGTGTCCAGGCTGGGCCTTGAGACAAGTGTTTTAGGATTGGGTACCAGTACTGGCGTGGCCAGTCTGGGGCAATCAGGATAATTCTTGGCTTATCTTGTCTGACCTTTAGGAGTACCTTGGGGAAGAGAGGCAGAGGAGGAAAGGCATATACTGTTAAGACTTTTAAAGCTGAATGCTAGAGCATCCACTTTCCATGCTTGCTTGTGATAAGTCCTTGTGCAGAATTTCTGTAGTTGGCAGTTGTGAGGGGAGGCAAATAGATCTATGTCTGGGCATGCCCATGCCTTTGTTATCATGCTGAAGACTAGTGGATCCAGTTTCCATTTGTGGGGATTCGTAATATTTCTGCTTAGTTCGTCTGCCAGAGTATTGTTCTTTCCTGGCACGAATTGTGCTTGCAGGTGTACTTGATAAGTCAATGCTGTGTTCCATAAAGTCATGGCTTGTCTGCAGAGGGGGTAGGAATGTGTGCCTCCCTGCTTAAGTACCACATGACTGTAGTATTGTCCGTCCTTATCAGTAGTTGTCCTGGATGGAGTAAATCCTTGAAGGCTGTCAGGGCATTCTGAACAGCTAGCATCTTTTTTTGATTGATATGTAGATGCATTTGGCTTGCGGGCCATGTGCCCTGAATACATTTTCCTGCCATGTGTGCTCCTCAGGCATAGTCTGATGCATCTGTTGTTATTGTCTGCCTGGCTGTGGGTAGAGTGAAAGGCTGTCCCTTGTTGAGGTGACAGGCATGAGCCCACCATCGAAACTCATGTTGCAGGCAAGGAATGAGGGTAATTAATGCTTCCAGGTTTTGACAATGTTGAGTCCAGACACTTTTCAGGTACCACTGAAGTTTCCTCATATGCAGTCTGGCATATGGAATTAGCAGTATGCAGGATGCCATGAAGCCCAAAGCCTGCAGAATTTTTCTTGCAGATAACTGGGTCTTTGTAGCCAACATTTTGAAGAAAGAAGTTAGTTGTCTTTGTCTGGCGTGAGATGAGCCATCGGGGCAGTTGTATTTAAGCTTGCACCCAGGAATATTATCTCTTGAGAGGGTACTAGTTTTGATTTAGTTTAGTTTATTGTGTACCCTAGGCAAATTAATATTTTTACGAACTTTAGTAGAGTGTCCTTGTTCTCTGCTTGTATAAGGCAGTCATCCACGTAGGGATAAATTTGAATTCCTCTGTCTGCAAAATGCAATTACTGGTGCCAGGCATTTTGTGAAGACGCTGGGCGCAGTAGATAAAGCCAAAGGGCAGTGCAGAGAATTGGTAGTGCATTGAGCCAGCTATGAATCTGAGGTATCTTCTGCAAGATTGTCTGATTGGTATATGCAGTTGTGCCTCGTGTCCAGAGTTGCAAGCCAAGCCTTCTTGCCCAGCATGGGCAGAAGCTGCTGCAGAGTTAACATTTTGAATTTTGGAACGTCCAGAAACGTGTTTAGAACAGACAGGTCCAGTATTGGTCTCCAGGTTTTGTCCTTTCTGGGGACTAAGAAAAGTCTTGAGTAAAATCCTTGTCCCTGCTCTTGCTGTGGTACTTGCTGAATGGCCCTGATTAGCATAAGGCTCGAAACTTGTTTTTGTGCCTCTGCCCATTAACTGTGTGGCAGGTTTGGCATACCTTTTGCCTTTGGCAGGGTGTGAAAGTAGAACCTGTAGCCATGGGACAGTATATTCAATACCCATTTGTCCTGGGTGATCATGTGCCAATTTTGAGAGAAAAGTGCTAGTTTTCCCCCTAAGGGGGCTGCAAGAAGATAACTGCTTGGTGCTGGCAGAGGCAAATCATTGGGACTGTTTCCTGTATGGCTGTGCTTTGTCTTCTCCAGTTTTGGAGGTAGAAGCACCCCACTGTTTTGGCCTGTCTAAGCCCTGGGGCTGGGATCTGCCTCTGGGACGTCTGTATCTGCCTCTTTGTGGCCTGTCCGACACTGGAAAGGACCAAATCTTTGTAGGCCAGTTCCTGCTAAATTTTGGTGGCTGCACCTGTAAGAAATCCTTTACTGTTTGCATAGATTTCGCTTTGTCCTCCACTTTCTTCAAAACCTCCTCTGCTTTAACACCAAATAAAGTATCATACTGTAATGGAGCATCTAATAATTTTGCTTTAACATGATCAGGCAGATTTTGTTCCTTTAACCAAGCGTGCCTCCTAATGACAGAACCCATAACTGCGGCCCTGCAGGAGGCCTCCAGAGTCTCAAAACCACATTGCAATGTATGCTTTCCCACTTGTTCAGTTGCATGCAATAAATCCTGTATTTCCTTATTTTCTGTACAATCAGAATTAGTCAACATTTTCTGTTTCAGCAGTGACATTAAGTATTGCTGATATTTAATCATATGAAATTGACAATTTAAAGTCCTCACAGCCAAAGTAGCAGAAGTGTAAACCTTTTTTCCCCATCTGACTAGTGCCCTTGAGTCCCTGTCAGAAGGGACAGGGTTTTTAGCAGTAGCGGCCTTAACCCGCTTGGGACCCTGAGAAATAGTTTCTTGGTCAGCAGTAGGGTTTTTATAAAAAAATTTATGAGAATCAGGAATCCTGTAATATCTGTCTGGCTTGACAGGAGCTGGAGGTAAGGAATCTGAAGAATGGCCAGACACTGAACACATCATCTACAATGTCTAGAACAGGGGGACTAGCAAGAGGCATGTGCTGAGGAAGTAAAAGAAAATATCTGAGCCTTTTCTTTGATTCTGAGCAATCTTGGCTCTCCCAGTGGAAGTGTTCCCTCATGGTATGCAGGGTTTCCCCAAAAGAAAAATCCTCAGGAGGAGAGGCTGAAGGAATGGATTTTTCAGCATCAGAATCCTCATAGGGAGGAAGAGAGAGTATTCCTGTACAGAAGAGGAGTCAGAGGAAATGGAAACCTGATCTGAAGAGTCATAGTCTGTCTTCTTGCCTATGCCTTTTGTTAGGAGGGGGATGGGAACCTCTGATCAAGGTAATAAGGTCTTCGGCCATTTTGAGCATCTGTTTTTTAGGCATGGAAGTCTGTTCTGAAGAATGCTGTACTTGTTTCTTTGTCTTTAAAGCTGCTGTAGTCTTTGCTTTTAAAGCTGAAGTAGGCTTTACATATAACTGTGTAGGTCTGAAAACACCTCCAGAAGCCGATGCCTGCTCAGCGGCTCCGGATCCATCTGAGGGAAAGATTTCAGTGTGTCCAATACCTTGAGTATCCAGAGGCCTAGCTGGCTCCACATGGGAGTCGTCAGCGGCCTGTGGCTGAGGTAGCGGGTGTCAGGGGCTTCGAAAGCGCCTCACTGAGAACCGGCGAACCGGTGACTGGCTTAGCGGAAGCCTCGTCGCCGGTTTTGGATCTCGGATGCCTGTCCTCTTTTTCCTTGCGTTTTTTAGAAACTCCGGTCGTCAGTTGTTCCAACGGCATTATGTAATTGAATTTTCGGCCAAAGTAATAAGCAAAATCAAAGCGACGCTTAATAGTGCGTTTGTTGAATCTAGCACAAAAACGACAGCTAGCAACGTTATGATCAGGGCCTAGGCAAGGAATACAGTAAGAGTGATAATCCTTATGAGGTATTTGCTTCCCACAAGAAATACAATTGTTAACTTTTTCTGACATCAGTCTGGAGCAAGAAAAAAGTTTCCTCAACGGGGTACTTAGCTTTAATGAAGACTTCGGATCTGAAATTCGACTGCGAAAATCTCAGGAGTCGGCCGACCGGCACTTGCAAACTGCTTTTGCTTCGGGCACCGCGCAGCAAGAAAGACAGAAGAAAATGGCGTCAGCTGCATCTTTTATACCCCTGGTGCACTGACATCAGGGAAGAGGTGACAGCAACCGACGCCGGACCTAGACTTTGGAATTCTGGCCGACCATGGGTCGCCTGCCAGCAGGATAACCCAAGAGTAATGACTGCAACAGTTAAACACGATGAACATCCTGAAGAGGTAAAGCCAGGGTTCTGATTAAGTTGCTGCATCCATCAACCTAACTCTGCTTTCAGGCAGGGAAGAAGGGGATCATGACATCTAATGGATGAGCATGCTGGGACCAAACTGTCTATAGAAAACACTGGAACTTTCTCATGTGCAGCTTTGCAAAGGGGAGCACAGGAATAGTAGAGGCCATGAACCCCAGCAGTCTCAAACTCCCTGGCTGTGATAGAAAGAAGAGGTCGAAGAGCTTCCATGAATGTCTCGAAACAGGCTGCTTTCTCCAGAGGAAGAAAAACCCTCATTAAATCTGTGCGAAACCTGCTGCACCCACAATGTTTGCAGAAAAAGGATGGCTGGGTTAAGATGTCTGGGTTGCTGGCCAGAAACAACATGAGTAGACTTGAGGTCCTTTCAGCCTTAAGTATGCAATGGTTGGGGCTAGGCACTTTGTGAACCCCCTTGGAGCAGTAGAAAGAGCAAAAGGCAAGGCATTAAACTGAAAGTGCAAAGAACCCACAGAGAAACGCAAAAAACTTCTGAAGAGGTGGTGTACAGGCATATGCAGATATGCATCCTTGAGGTCCAGAGAAGCTAAGAAGTCTTGAGAAGGTACCAGGGGCAGCAGAGTAAGTAGGGATAGCATTCTGAAAGAAGGCACCACAAAGAATGTGTTCAACAGAGAGATCCAAGATAGGCCTCCAAGGGTCATCTTTCCTTGGCACTAGAAACATTATGGAGTAAAATCCCCTTCTCTGCTGTTCTGGAGGGACAGACTGAATTGTGCCTTGGTTGGAGTGGTTGGAGAGTTCGAGAATCGAAGGAAACAGATGTAGTTGACTGGGGAGGGAGTTGAGTTATTCCCTGAAAGGGAGGATCTTCCAAGTCATAAAGTACCCATTTTGGATAATGGAGATCACCCAGGAATAATGAGTGATCTCCCTCCAAGTTGGGAGTGAAAGGGAGAGATGAAGGGATGGGGTGGGGGTATGACTTGGAAAAGGGTGCAAGGCATCACAGTGGACTTTGTCTGGGCTGAAAGGGCTGCTGTGGGGTGCTGTATGTAAGTAATCTTACCATAAAAAAAAGGTTTGAATGATTATGGTGGCAGAGGCCACTGCCCATCTCCCTCCTCCTTCTTTGCATAACTTTGTGGCAGGGTGTGAGCATGTTTTTTTCTTTTTCTAGCACAGTCCTCTCAGGACTTAAACTGTCACACAAATAGCGAAAGTTAAGGAGTACTTCCAGCTGAAGCTGAGTAACAGTTCGGGGACGTGAAAGGTGTCCTGAGGCTTTGAAAGCTGGTTGGTTGTTGTATCCTATGCAGGATATAACCTGTATACATTAGGCTGCTGTAGCACTGATCATTTGAAAATTTGCTGTTATGGCAAGTTCGCTGACAACTGTACTTTCTTTGGGACCAAGACAGCTTGCTTAGTCCTAAGAGGTCCAGAATGGGCCTCCAGGATCATTCTTTTCTTGGGTCTAGAAAGTCTAGAGTGCACCCTAGTCTTTTTCTCAAACCCTTTCTGTGGCTCTCAGTCATTAGTCTTTTTATTTGTAAAGACATCAGATGTTGACCTTTTGGAACATGTGGAATGCCTAGTAATTTTGATTGTTTTTGAAAATGTAATCAGTAACCCTTTTTATGACCTGTAGGTCTTGCACACCTTGCATGACACGTTACTATTTTGCAAAGAAAGGAAAGTGTCTCATTTTCTCAACTGGGATAAAAGTGGAGGAGGGACAAAGATGGGGTTGGTTGATGTGTGACTTTTGGGTAGGAAGGTGTTGCTCCAAACCACTACTGCTCCCAATGGCTGCCATGGTCCTGAGGGTCTCCATTTCACTTTACTATTCACTCTGTAGCTGCTCTTCTCTTTTGTACCTTGGTCACACTTTTTTAGGATGGAAGGGCTGGTCTTTGCAGAGGTAGTTTTTAACGCATCTTGATGCGAGGGGAAGGAAAAAACATCTGTGATAGACTTTACAGTTTTCTGTGTAGGGGCCTAAAGAAGCGCTTTATATCCAGAAAGGTATGAGAGCTCTACCTTCACATGCTCTTGAATATTCTGAGTCCTCAGTCAGACATGCTTCCTAAGCACAGACCCACTAACAGCTACCCTACAAAATACAGCTGCAGCATCACAGCCACATTTCATGGACAGCCTGACAACCTCGTCACCCAACCCAAAGTTGCTTATGTCGAGCAACTCTAAGTCCTTCACAGTCTATCCTTTCCCCCTCCTGTCTCAAGTGATCAAGGAGGAACTTATGGAATTCTAACATACGAGACAAGCAGCCAAGGGCCCTAACAGATATGGTGGACGAGTTGCAGGTTTTATTCCCAAAAGAGTTGAGTATTCTACTCTCATTGTCATTGTGATAGGATTCCTGGCTGTGCTACATTAAATCCTTTCACTGGAATTCGTAGGCATAACTTCTAGACCAATAACAGGGATTTTATGAAGATATTAGTGTCTTTGTGGGCCCTATAAAATGTGTCTGGTTTCCTGGGGGGGGGGGGGCAATATCTTATAACATTGGTATTTGCTTTTTGCTGGGGGGGGGTTCCACACCATGTAATTGCTTCCTATTTTGGGGGCTGTTGACATCTGGGGCAAGAAAAACTGATGTAATGGCGTCTGCTGTATGTTTTATACCCCTGACGACCTGACGTCATGAAAGAAGCGATAGCATCCGATGCAGAAATCCCAAGACTCTGGTATTCAGGCCGACTGAGGGCTACCTGCAGGCAGATAACCCAAATGTGATGACTGCAACAGTGAAGAACATCTAGGAAGGTACACAGATGGTGGTTGCTTTAAATGTGGTAGGTCTGCACAATGTCCCCTCATTCTGAATACGGACAAAATTTTTATTAAGAACTTTGGGGTTATTTACCCCAAGAAGAAATACTATTGTTTTTCAAAAGGAGTGGTTTACATTGCCAAGTGTGACTTCTGTGACGGATTTTATGTGGGAAAAACTAAAAGGGCCCTTAAACAAAGGGTATATGAACATCTATATGACAAACAGAAAAATAATAGGAATGGTTTGTATAACCATGTTGAGATGTTTCCCACACACAAATTCAAGTTTTATGCTATTGACCACGTTGACTTAGGGTCCTGGGGTGGTCCAGTGGATGACTACTTGGATTTTTTAGAATTTAAGTGGCAAATCAAACTTAATGCTAGTGTAAGGCTTCGTCTTAATGAGAGGGTCAGTATTATGTCTCTGTTGAAACTTGAATCAATGTATTTTATGTGATTTTTTTATAGTTGAACTAATGTCAGTTATTTTATGTAAAATATGCGTCTAAGTGCAATTTGATTAACATTGTCTCTTTAATAGTTAATTTTAATAGGATGTGATGTAATTAATTTAGTGCTTGGGAGGGTATTTAAACTTAGTGCTTTATGCATTCATTGTTCTGATGAAGTCAGAGTTCCTGACAAAAGTGCTTTATCACTAATAAACCGTGTAGATTTATACGTATCCGTGGTTTTCGTTTGACTACCTGCCTCATTTTGTGCACTTTATGAAGATAGGAATCCCAAGACTCAGTACTGCAACAATGAAAAAGAAGTACAGACAAACTTCTGTGCGCATCTGTGGCCAACATGCTTAGACATTCTTTGAACTGTGCACGCACTTGGTAAGTCCAGTATGTGATTTGCTTTAAAGTCACCCAGCTTCAGTTGGAGCACATTTACCAGGGAATATTAATTTGTAAGAGGTTTGGTCTCATCACCCTGGACATTTTTCTGTCTTGCATCGGATGCTGAAGGACTGAACTGCCTTGTGAGGTAGACAAACTTGATGGGGCTTATAAAAATGTTTATCAGATTTCCCCTTCATCCACTACTAAGCAATGTACATTCAAGTCCATGTTGTGCTGCATTCCCAACTGCATGAACTCCAACTCCACAAACTTAGGAGGCTAGTAGAAAGTTAAACTACCACTGGTAGGACACCTCTATGAGATGCTTCTTGCAGAACATTTCTTCATTATATACAGCATATGTCGGTGAAATTTATGTCATAATAAACCAGCTAGCTGCTCTCTTTTGGGCGTTTGAGAAGATGGGTAGCCTAGCCTTTATCAACATCCAAAAGATTTTACTTGCTGACAAATATGAACTGGCTGCAGTGTGTTTTGCCAAAAACATTGCCTTGTGAACTCACAGTGCCTGCTTGTGGCCTTGTGAAGTGGCTACCCCTTGAAATAAGTGCAAGTTTCATATTGCTGATTACAGTGGCTATGTTATTTTTTGCTTCCAAGCAAGTGCACAAGTTGTGCACTAGATCCTGCCCGCCAGGCTAGTGAAATTTCACTAAGGGATGAAGTACTTCCATTTATGAAACAGGCCTTATCTGCTCTGATCCTTCAGGATGTTTTAGATACTGATGCTCCAGGGTAACTAGAAATACAGACCTATCACAGATTTTTCATTTGTTGGTAATGTGTTTGACAAGGTGATACATGTGCAATTGGATTTATGCAATCCTTGTCTATCTCATTTTTAGACTAGGCATAGCAGAGATTTTTTTTTAGCATCTTTAATATTAGTTTTCCTAATGGCGAGAGATTAACATTTACAGTAGGTACTGGTCTGGTTAGATTTACATCTGCATTCCACGTGGCTAACCACTGGATCCTACTCAATCACTTACAATACTGTTGCATCAAATCTGTAGTCCCCTGCTTGATCTGTTCACCTCACACCTTTTCCTGATGAGCCCAAAGAGTAGTCACAGCGATTACTTCCTCTTCAGCAGACCTGCTTTGTGGTGTACCAAAGGGTTCCATTTCGATTCCCCTGTTGCTCTCTGTGAACATCCTCCTTTGCCACACATTTGAGGGAGATGTTTGCAGTAACACTGCTATGCTAACATACAAATGAACCTCCGCCTTCCCTCCAGTCCATTTTCCCTAAACATGTTATAAACAGATTTGCAGCTGGATGATCTGTAATCATCATTGATGCTCAATACTAAGATGCTTGGTGAAACTTTTCACACTAATTTGCAGGATTTGCACACAGCAGTCTTGCCATGCAATATAATATGTGCTGAAGGTACGTCTGATAGCTCATGATGACAAGCTCACAAAAACAGGTTACAGGCGACAGCCATCACCGATCTGACATATTCTGTCTCAAGAACACAGTACTTAATGCCTTAAACCATCTGAAATACATGCCTCCACCTGCCTTTTGTCTGGACAACTGCAATGCTCTTTACCTGCAGCTACTGGTCTCAGAAATTAACACTTACAGCTGCTGCAAAAGTTTGCTATCAAGCTACTGATGGGAAGATAACAATGACTTGTAAGATGCAAAACTTACAAGATGGCTGCACACTGAAACAGGTTGATTAAAATTCTCCCAGTATGAACTCCCCCCCCCCCCCAAGATGGAGGCACAGATGGTCAACCCCCCAGGATACTTTTAGGATCCATGAAAGGCACCAGCAAATACCGGAATAATCTGGGTGGGTAGGAGGATGGCTGGCAGACCTGGTGTGGATATGAGGCACTAGGTCAGGAATGTTATCATGACATCCAAGGGGGTTGAAATTCTCCCACTGTGAAAACTGAAACTAAGGGAATACCAGTAATGTAAATTTGAGCAAAATTCAGTTGCTTGCCAGAAATTACAATGCCTTGGATGCCAGCAAAGAAAGTTGAAAAAAGCACCAACTGAACCCTCAGATACACTAATAATGCCTACTGCAAAGTACACTAGCACCTGTAATTCAAGCAGCAAAACCAGCATCTGGTAGACAGAACACTCCAAGAGCAAAAAAACGTTATGCCCACTTATCAGCCAACTACAATGCATGCATCAAGAAGGGCAAGCACAAGATCAGCATTGAAGACTCTTACTTAATGGCAACTGCGAGATCACCATCTTCCACTGCTGCTGCCAGTGTATGCCTGAGATCATAAAGCAAACTTGAGGCGGAGGGGCCTAATCATGTGGGCTCTACTAGGTGGTCTGGGGTGAAAAAACAGTTGTGTACACTTACTATAAATGTAGATGTTAGAGTGTATTCACTGTTACAGTCATCACATTTAGATTATCCCTGCCAGGGTAGCCCTCAGCCGGCCCGAATACCAGAGGCTTAGTATTTCTGCGTCGGTTGCTGTCACTTCAGGACAGACGTCAGTAGTATAAAGTAAGGCAGCAGATGCCATTACATCAGTTTTTCTTGCTCTAACCTGTCAGGAGCCCCCAAGTAGGAGCCAGGTTCTGGTGGAAGAACCCCACCAGTAAAAAGTAAATACCAGTATGTCCCTTGTACGGAAAGAGAAGAAAAAAGGGGAACGGAGGGAGGGAAACCAGGGCTGCAACAGTGAATACACTTGAACATCTGCATTTATGATGTGTACACAACTGTATTATGTTCTTCGTGTTTCACTGTTGCAGTCATCACATTTGGGTTGATTCCCAAAGCTGAGGAAATGGGTGGAGGCAGTCAAGGAAACTAGGGGCTGGCTAGGATGCCCTGCAGGACTGCAGAGGCAAACCCCACCCAGGATTTGGAGAAGAGAGGCAGGTGGTAATGTTTGGTAAAAATGTGAACAGATGTCCAGGTGGCAGCCTCCAGGATGTCCCTGCTGGGGGCTCCTCTCGAGGAAAGCTGCAGAGGTGGAGGCTGCTCTGGTGGAGTGTGTCCTGACCCCCTTGGGGGAGGCTTTCCCTGTTGTTTGTAGCAGAAATGGATGTAGTGCACTATCAATTTAGAGATTGACTGTTTGGAGATGGCTTTGACTTCTGCACCTGTA
Organism: Protopterus annectens; assembly: GCF_019279795.1. Taxonomy (NCBI): domain Eukaryota; kingdom Metazoa; phylum Chordata; order Ceratodontiformes; family Protopteridae; genus Protopterus; species Protopterus annectens. The sequence continues at coordinate 342,714,115 of NC_056738.1, read as the reverse complement.
GCAAAGCTAACCAGCAATTGATCAGACTTTCTGAAGGATTTAGTCCTGTCTAGATAGAATCTAAGCTGTCTGTGCACATCTAGAGTGCAGAATCCTTTCCCCCTTGTTCTGGGAATTAGGAAAAAAAGGTGGTGGGCAAATGAATTGATTGGTTGAGAGCCACACTGGACACCACCTTGGGCATGAAGGATGGGTTAGTTCTGAGGGATACACTGTCACAATGGATGATTATGAAGGGTTCTGCAGCCATGAGCACTTGCAGCTCAGAGACTCTTCTGGCTGAAGTGATGGTCAGAAGGAATGCTGTCTTCCAGGAGAGAAATTTTAGCTCTGCAGAAGAAGCTGGTTCAAAAGGGGGCAGGGTTATCTTTTCCAAGACAAAGTTAAGGTCCCAAGCTGGTGTTGGTGCTTTTCTGGGTGGCCTCAAGTTGCTAGCCCCTCTTAGGAACTGTTTGATCCAAGGGTGTGAGAAAAGGGGCTGCTTAGTGGAAAAATGAGCAGAAATAGCAGAGGCATGAATTTTTATAGAGGAGAAGAAGAGGCCACTGTGTAGTAGGTCAGCTAAGAAATCCAGGATGAGAGGAAGGCAGGGATGTGCAGTACTGGCTCCCTTGGCCTGGATCCTGGTGCAGAACCTTTTCCATTTCTCAGCATAAGACTTTCTGGTGCTAGGGCATCTGGCCTCACAGATAACATTCTAGAACCTGTTTACTGAGGTTAGCAGATTGGTTCAGGGTATGGGAATAAGCCAAGCTGCCAAACTGAGTGTCTGCAATTGGAGATGCATGAATTCTCCTTCCCTCTGGGTCAACAGGTTTGGAATCTGAGGAAGATGCCATGGGGGCAGGCTGTGTAGCAAGGGGTACCAGTGCTGCCAGGGCCAGTCTGGAGCTATAAGAATGGTCCTTGGTTTTTCATCCTTTATTTTGAGAAGTACCCTGGGGATGAGAGGCAGTGGAGGAAAGGCATAGACCAATAGATTGACCCAGGGGAAGGAGAGGGCATCCACTTTCCAAGCCATGCAGTGATGCTCCCTGGAACAGAATTTGCTGAGCTGATGGTTGGTGTGGGAGGCAAAAAGGTCGACCTTCGGGGTGTCCCACTTCTGAGTTATTAGGGTGAAGGTTCTTCTGTTGAACTGCCACTCGTCTGGGTCCAGAAGATTTCTGCTTAATTGGTCTGCCAGAGAGTTGACAGAGCCTGGTAGGAATTGCGATAACAGGTGTAGTTGCATGGCAGAGGCTGTGTGCCAAAGGGTCATGGCCAGCCTGCATAGAGGGTGGGAGTGAGCCCCTCCCTGCTTGTTGATATACCACATCACAGTGGTGTTGTCTGTTTTGATCAGGAGAGCCCCTGGAGAGAGAAGAGGCTTGAAAGCCATCAAGCTGTGCTGCAAAGCCATCATCTTTCTTTGATTGATGTGCAGAGGGATTTGCTGTGGGCTCCATTGGCCCTGTATGCACCTGCTGTCCAGGTATGCACCCAAAGTATAGTCTGATGCGTCTGTGGTGATGGTCTGAGCAGCAGGGGGTGGTGAGAAAGACAGTTCCTTGTTGTGGGAGCATGCTGCTGCCAACAAAGAAAATCTTTTCTGAGGCAAGTAATTATATGTAGAAGAGTTTCCAGGTCTTGAGAATGTTGACACCAAAGGCTTTTTAGGTAACAGTGAAGTTTCCTCATATGCAGTCTGGCATATGGAATGAGTAGTATGCAAAATGCTATGAACCCCAGAGCTTGCAGGATCTTCCTTGCAGATAGCTGGGGCCTGGTAGCTAGTTGAGAGAAGTAGGCTGTCAGGAAAATTTATTTCTCTGGTGTAAGGTATGCCATCTGAGATGCTGTGTCGAGGCTTGCTCCCCAGAAGATAATCCTTTGGGTGGGCACCTGTTTGGATTTCTTTTCGTTGATTGTGTACCCTAGGGAGGTTAGGGTTTTTATAAAGGCCAGGTGCTTGAGCAGCTTTTCCTGGCTGTCTGCCTGAATAAGGCAGTCATCTAAGTATGGGTAAATCTGAATATTTCTTTGTCTGCAAAAGGAAATGGCCAGAGCCAGACATTTTGTGAAAACTCTGGGAGCAGTAGATAAGCCAAAGGGAATCGCAGAGAACTGAAAGTGTTGAGATGCTGCCCTGAAGCGGAGATATTTCCTGCTTGACTCCCTCATAGGAATGTGGAGGTAGGCATCTTTTAGATCTAGGGTGGCTAGCCAAGTGTACTTGGAGAGCATGGGCAGCTGCTGGAGGGTAAGCATTTTGAATTTTGGGATCACCAGGAAGGCGTTTAGACTGAATAGATTTGAGGATGGGGTGCTAGGTGCCCTATTTTCTGGGCACCAGAAAATATCTGGAGTAAAAACCTTGAGCTATCTGTTCTGCAGGAACGTCCTCTACTGCCCTCACACAGAGCAGGGAAAGGATGTGCTTTTGAGCCTCTGCCCACTGGTTTGGTGGTAGATCTGGGAACCCTCTTGGGGTTGAAAGGGTGTGGAAAGAAAATCTGTATCCTTGAGACACTATGTTCAGAACCCAGTGGTCGTTGGTAATGGTGGCCCAGGTGCTTGAGTGAAAGGAGAGTTTTCCTCCTAGAGGTAAGTGAAGGTGGGCAGAGGGAGGGGTGGGGGAGGTGAGTCACTGTGCATTCTTACCATAACAGGGTGGCTTAGAACTCCCTGGTTTTGAAGTGAAGGTAGTCCACTGCTAAGATCTTTGCATTCCCTGTGGCTGCTGCCTGGTTCCACGGGGCCTAAGCTGGACTGCCTTACTGGAAGAAGGAAAGGACCAGTGTTTGGAGGGACAATGCCTACTGAACCTGTGACTGGACCTGCAAAAAATCCTTAACTGTTTGCATAGTTTTGCTTTTTCTTCCATTTTTAAGACTTCTTTTGCCTTGGTGCCAATTAAGTTATCTTTGTGCAAGGGGGAATCCAACAATATAGATTTGACATGGTCTGGCAGGGGCTGTTCCTTAAAGCATGCATGCCTTCTAATAGGTTAGTAATAGGCTATTGGCCCTAGGGCCTATATAAGCCTAGTCAAATGGTACCCTGGCTTTTGCCACCCAAGAAAATTATTTTCCTGTGCCCCTGTTAAGAAGAGCCACAGAAGTGATCCCCGGGGTGAATTTCCTATCTCCCATCCAATCATCAAGATTTTCCTTGAAGAGTGCTAATGAGGAGCTTTGTTTGATACAGATAAAGATAGTTTGTCCCAGAGTATGGGAAGTCTCTGGGACAGGAATCTTATCCCTCCAGCATGTTCCGTTTATTGTGGTGACCAGGTTTAATTCCCTAGAGAGTGTAGCTCGGAGGGATTGGGATTTCTTTAAGTGGAGCATGTCCAACAGATCTGGGTTTGACATAGCTTTGTATGTTAGGCAGAGATCACCTCTGAGTAGGAGATATGCAACAGAGTAAAGCTAAAGTTTTTTGAGATGGTCTGCGTAGGACATCTGTTTGAGGCCGGTAATCCTCTTTGTGAGGTATTTCTGTGTCCTTTCCAGTTGTTGTAGATGTCTTGTGAGGTATATACCAAAAGGGGAGTTGTACTCTATAATAGGTCTAATGTGTGATGAGTAGAGGGGAACAATGACCTCTTTTTTTCTGGATGAGAAACCTTTTGTGATGGTGTGCCACATAGGATTTCTTGACTACTGTGGCAATGTGATTATCAAAGGAGAGACTACTGTCCACCTGTGTCCCAAGGTCACTTATCACACTTTCGGTGTTAAGTAGACTATTGCCTATGTGGTAGCTCATGGATACAGAGTTTCTACCAAAAGGGATGACAATACACTTTTTGGCAATGAGCTTGAGGCCATGGCTATGACACCAGGCATCTGTCTCAGTGAGGCCCTTTTGTAGGATGTCAACATCGTTAGGAGTTTTGATTACGGCTCCTACTTTGCAGTCATCTGTGAACTTTGCTAGCCAAAAACCTTCTCTGTTAGCCTGTACTTCAGAGAAGTAGATACCAAACAGGAGAGGACCTAGGACTGAACCCTGTGGTACTCCACTTGTCACTGGTCTGAAGTTGAATTTAGAGTCTGCTACTTTCACAGTGTGGGCTCTGTCAGTGAGTCAGTTGGCAACTAATCTTGTAACATAGGGATTTATACCTAGTTTAGTGAGTTTATTTATAATTCCAGAGTGGGGGATGTGTCGAAAGCCTTGGCTAGATCTAGACAGGCTGTGTGAACCACCTTACCCTCATCTACGGCTTTGGTGGCCGCCTCAAAAAGTCTATCAGGTTTAGGAGACATGATCTGCCTTTTACAAACCAGAAGTGGGTAGGGTCCAGAGTTTGGAGATTACCAATGTCATTGTTTATAAGTTCCATGATAAGTTCCATAGCCTTGCAGACCAAGCTAGTCAGGCTAATTGGGGGGAGGGTAGTTCCCAGGGTCCGTGGTGGCTACCCTTTTGTGGAGTGGGAAAACCATTGCTGTGTGCCATTCAGTGGGCACAAAGCCAGAGGTGAGGCTATGCTTGAACATGGTACTAAGGTGGGGTGCCAGTTCGTTCTGTAGCTCATGTAGAACACAGCCTGGGATGTTGTCAGGTCCCATGGATGCTGTGTGCTTGGGTTTGGAGAGTGTGTTTTTTTACCTGTGCAGCCGTGATTACAGGAACTTTGCATTCTTCCAGTATAGAGATGGGCCCTTTAGGGAATCAGAGAGGGGTAAAGTTAGCACTGAAGCCATCTGCCAGGATGTTGTCAATATCAGTTGGTCCTGTAAATTTTGTGCCATTGTGCTGTACCTCAGAGCAGATCTGAGTGTTGCCATTGAGATTCTTGACATAGCTATAGAATGCTTTGAGGTTGTCTTTAGAATCAGTGGCTATTTTGTTTTCGTAACTAGCGTCGGAGGATTTTATGAGGGATCTCAGCTTCTTACTGAGGCTGACCATGCAGTTCCTCCAATTATGGGATTTTACTGTTTTTGCAACAGTTTCTTTCTTCTGTTGTAGAGTTTGTTTATGACAGGGGACCACCAGATTGCCTTCCTTTTTTTTTTGGAGGATAGCATCTTGGTTCTGTTAAGGACTGCATGATCCATGCACTCGTGTAAGTGCTTATAAAGTGCAACTGTATAGGATTCAGCAGTCGTGCCTCTACTGTCCATCAGCATGGGTGTCGTGAAGTTTACCACTTCTGTCTTATAAAGCATGAAGTTGGCTTTGGAAACATTTTTTATAGTGGTTTCCCTAATGGGAGGGGTGGGGGCGGGATGTGGATATCTAGAGTGATTTGCTTGTGGTCGGATCTGACCAACGAGGAATTGACCTCTGGTGTGGAACACCGGTTACCCATGTGGGTAATGACCAGGTCTAGGATACTGCTGCCCCTGGTGGGGGTGTGGATAAGTTGATCCAAGGCATTGGAATTTATGAATTCCAGAAAACACTGAGCACAAGCGTTGGTACAGGAGTTGTTTTCCCAGTTAATGGTGGGGTAGTTGAAATTGACCATTATTAGGGTGTTTGGAAAATCTTTTCCAGTTTATCAAGAAATGAGGAGTGGGAATCCTGGAGCATGGGGGGGGGGGGGATCTGTAGCAAGCTACAGTTTGGATTACTGTCTTGCCCAGAGTTAATTGTACTTGGATAATCTCAGATGCATTATGCTGAGCAACTAGCCTGGAGATGTGGATATCCTTAATGAATATGGACACGCCTCCACCTTTAGTGCTTCGGTCCAGGTTAGGTGGCTGAAAGGTGTGGTATGAATTATAGCCTGGTAATGCAGGGGTGCTCTCTGGAGCCTTGAACCAGGTCTCTGTCACTGCACAGATGTCGATGTTCGCCATTTTAAGGAGTGCCTAGAGTGAGTGCATTTTGAGGTTTAGACTTCTAGCATTAAGTAGCATTACCCTCAAATTTTGCTTGCTTGTACCTGTTACGGTGATGAATTTGTCATTTGAATCTTGCCTAAAAAAGTCACTACAGGGATGACAAGAGCCTTAGCCAGTATCTGGAATCCCAAGGCCGAAAGGTGCAGTCCATCTCTGGCAAAGCATTGTGGTTTGTCGATCATGTCATCCCAGGCAGATAGATACTGGATCCCCTTACAGTGACACCAGAAGCTTCCAATTGCTGAAGTCAATCATTTTGTCCTTGTACTGTGGTATCATTCTGGGTGATGGCAGGATGCTACTCAGGGCTAGGGTCATACCTGCCTGGGCTACAAGATCAGACAGCTCCTCCATGTCTCTTTTCATGTAGTCCAGGGAGGTACGTCTCAGGTCATTCACACCAACATGGACAATGACAGTCATATTTGTACTTGTTGTGGAGTGACCAGAGTACATGCATTACGTGGAGGATCCTGGCACCTGACAGGCAGCTGACAGTAACTTTCTCCTTGTTTAGCCTGGTGAGTGGAACATCAGTGTGCCTGACTATAGAGTCACATATGACTAGAGTTGTTGGGTACGTTGTTATGCCTTATGGGCTGTAGTTGAGTGGCACACTGAATTTGTGGGCTATGTGTCATTTGGGTTTTGTGTGTGTGTGTGTGTGTGTGTGTGTGTGTGTGTGTGTGTGTGTGTGTGTGTGTGTGTGTGTGTGGGGGGGGGGTGCTTGCATTTCTGTTTTGGAGGTCCCTATTGCTTGAGTAGATTTTTTTGTGAGAGCTTCCGCGAATGTAGGTGTGTGTTTTGTGTTTCTATGTGTGTGTTTTGGTAGTCTAGGTTTTGAGGGACTATGTGATGAGTGTGGTGTGGTGCAAGTGTTTATCTTCTCCTCTTGACTGTCTAGTCCAGTCTTGCGTAAAGACAGCTTTGCTTCCAGTTTGGATATATAAGTGCATCTCACAGGTTGTAGTGTTGGGTGGTAGGAGGAGAGGGTTGTCTGTGTACATGAGGCAATTGCTGCATTGCCCCAAGATGTCCAGATTCATCAGGTAAAAAGGAGAAAACACCGGGAGCTGACCCTTAGACATGCCTAGATAGGTGTTTATTAAGTACTAAAAACAACTTTCCTCACTTGTCTAGAGGAAAACAGAGTGCTAGTAATTTGTAGCTTATTTAGTGCTTCCAATGAGTTCTGAACAAGTGCTGAGCTCAAATAAACAGATTTGAGTACTGAAACTAGAAAACTGGCTAGTTCTAAGAAACAAAATTAAACTAGAAAGCTTCCCTCCCAACACAGAAAGACTTGGGGGCTCAGAAGCTTACAAACAGTCCCGGATACAGCAAATCTGTATCTGGACTAGACGACTTACAGAAAAGACAGGAAACAAGCTTAGAATTTTTTTTTTTTTTGTAAAGTGGAAAGGGAAAAGGAGGACCAGAAACTAACTGGGCTGGCCTTCTCAAATGTAATGACACTAGACTGGGAGGAGTGTCCCAGATCAAATTTACAGTAGGGGCAGGAAACTGCAAAGCCACCAAGTATAAAAACAAGATATTAATAGGGAGGAAGGGTGGGAAATTAGAAGTTATGTACTCATCATAACGTTCCGAGTAGGTATCTTCATTTGTCTGCAACCTTTGGGATATGGATTCGATCTCTGATCCGAGCCGGCAACTTCTATCACAGCATAGATCCGAGCTCCTAGCTTCTCCCTTTACCCATGATCCACTGCCAACCCTGACTAACCTCAGATCAGGTTTGCCCCATAGCACAGCTAATACTGTGTCCCAGAGGGAACTAATCTAAAGAACCCCAAGTAGGATCATTCTGGTCAGGGGGAAGGAGGGGGGGATGGTTGCAGACAAATGAAGATACCTACTCAGATGGAACGTTATGGTGAGTACATAACTTCTAAATCTGAAGTAGGACTTCATTTGTCAGCAAAACTTTGGGACAGAGTCCCCAGCTACCTAAATCTTGGGTGGCCTTCATGGAAGGATATTCCGGAGCACTGCAGAGCCAAAAGACGCCCTACCTCGGGAGACAATATCTACTTTGTAGTGGCTTATAAAGGTATGAGATGAAGCCCAAGTGGCTGCAGAACAAATGTCATCCAGAGAAACTCTAGCCTTGAAGGCAGCCGATGTAGCAATGGCCCTCGTAGAATGAGCACAGACTCCGAGAGGTGCAGGCCTTCCTGAGCTCTGATATGCTAAGAGAATAGAACTAGATATCCATCGGGAGAGGGTAACCTTAGAAACAGACTTGCCGAAGTTGTTTTTGGCAAAGGAGACAAACAACTGATCGGATTGCCTATGACCAGTAGTTCGATGAGTATAAAAACGTAGTTGTCTGTGCACGTCTAAAGAGTGCAGCTTATACTCTCCTTTGTTTTGATAGTTGGGGAAGAATACTGGAAGATTAATAGATTGATTAATGTTAGCTTCCGACGATATCTTAGGTAGAAAAGACGGATTGATCCTGAGGTGAACTCTGGGCGGGAGACCAAATACGGTGGTTTGACACAGAGAGCCTGGAGTTCAGAGACCCTCTTGGCTGAAGTTATGGCCAGCAAAAAGGCCGTTTTCCAAGAGAGGTATTTAAGATCAACAGTGGCCGCCGGCTCGAAAGGGGGGCTAGTCAAGGCCTGTAAGACTAGGGATAAATCCCATGGGGGTACCACCTCCTCCTTGACCGGGGGCCTGAGAAGGAAGGTACCCTTAAGGAAGGTCTTACATGGTTTGGAAGTAATAAGCGGGCCTGATTCCTGCCCTACATGATAGTGTGAAATTGCAGCAAGTTGTACCTTGACCGTGGAGGAACTAGCCCCCTGGTGAAAGAGAGAAGTTAGAAAATCTAGAACCGACGCTACCGGCGCCGTAAAAGGATCTACATGACGGTGCTCCGCCCAGATGGAAAAACTTTTCCATTTACTCCGATAGACCCTTCTGGTGGAGGGCTTGTGAGCTGCTACACGGATGGCTTTGACTGGTGATGAAATTCCGGGAGTCCTTATCAAGAGTGGAACTGGAGCAACCAAGCCGTCAGCTTTAGGTTGGCCAGGTTCGGAGTCGCAAGACCCAGGGGGTGTGAGATGAGATCCGAAAGGGGATCCAGCATCCAGGGCGGATGAATCAGGTGAGATCATAGGTAAGGGAACCACGTCAGACGAGGCCAGAATGGGGCAATGAGGATCATCTTGCTCCCCAACTGACTGTCTTTCTGCAATAGTTTCAACATCAGGGGCAGAGGCGGATAAGCATAAAGCAGACCAGGAGGCCAAGCATGAACTAGAGAGTCTCTCGGGGACTCCCCCGGAGGGGGGATCAGAGCGAAGTAATTGTTGCATTTGGTATTTGAGTGAGAGGCAAAAAGATCACAACAAGGTTGCCCCCATCAGGCAAATATTTGCTCTGCTACTATAGGACTGAGAGACCACTCGTAAGGAGTCAGGATAGTACGACTGAGCCTGTCCGCTAATATGTTTGACCGTCCCGGAATGTGCGTTGCGATGAGAAAGCGGTTGGTGGATATCGCCCATTCCCACACTCTCATGGCCTCGCGGCAGAGTGGGTAAGACCTGGTTCCCCCGTTTGTTGATGTACCAAAAGACTGACATGTTGTCCGTCTGAACCGCAATCGTCCCCACTGGAAGAGGGTTGTGAAGTGCTTGCAACGTCAGAAGCACCGCCCTATCTCCAGAACGTTGGTATGCAAAGAGGTCTCTATGTCGTTCCACGTGCCTTGGACTGTTCTGCCCGAATAGTGCCCCCCCACCCCAAGAGAGAAGCGTCCGTGGTCACTGTGGCGACTGGCGGAGGCAGCGAGAAGGGGCGTCCCATGTGGAGATTGGAGGACTGGAGCCACCACACGAGCGACCTTCTGCAAACCCTGCTTAGGGGGATGGGATAAGACAGGGGATTGCGAGATAAGGACCACTGTACCTGGAGGGTCCATTGTATGACCCTCATATTCAACCGGGCCAATGGCAGCAGTGGAATTGCTGCCGCCATGGACCCTAGAGCCCTCAGGACCAATTCCGCAGAAGGAGCTTGAAGTTGAAGGATGGCCTGCACATGCAACCTCAGGTTCTGAAGCCGATCTGGAGTCAAGAAAGCAAGCATCGGTCTGGAGTCCAACCTCGCCCCTATGAAATCCAACACTTGTGTAGGAGCCAGGGAGAACTTGGCCATGTTGATGGTCAACCCTAAGAGTGGAGCCAGATTGAGGAAGTAATCCCTGCATGAGCAAAGAAGATGCCTTGTTGGGGTGGTAAGAAGCCAGTCATCCAGGTACGGAAAGACCTAAATTCCCTGGAGTCTCAGGCGGGCCGCTATCGCTGCCAAGACCTTGGTGAACACCCTGGAGGCTGAGGTGAGACCGAAGGGAAGGGCCCTGAACTGGAAATGTCTGGCTCCCAGCCGAAAACGTAGAAACCTCCTGGAGCGTCTGTCTACGAGAATATGATAGTACGCATCCTTGAGGTCTATTGAGCACATCCAGTCATTCTCCCGTAGTAGTGGGAGAATAGATTGCAGAGTGACCATCCGGAACTTTACTTTTGGTACTGCCAAGTTCAAGAGAGAAAGGTCCAAGATGGGCCTCACGTCCCCCGTCTTTTTTGGCACCAGAAAGAACCTGTAGTAAAACCCTGATGCGTGCTGCTCTGGGGGGACGGGCTGGACGGCTCTTTTTTGTAACAGCTGCTGAATTTCTGCAGCAGCCGCCTCTCTCTGATTGGGTGGTACATCGGGGAGGCTTCTGATTCTGGGGGTTACAAAAGAGGGAATTTCGGATCCTCTGGATATAACCCGAAGCACCCAGCGATCCGCTGTTATGGACTCCCACATTGCTAGGTGCTTCAAAAACGTCCCCAGACTGCCTCCAGAGTGGAGCAGCCGGGTAACCCCTCAGGGGTTCTGCGTGGGCCTCTCAGAGAAAGGTTCTCCGGACCCAAAATTCCTGGGACCCCCTCTGCCTCTAGGGCGGCGTCCTCCCTGTCCTCCTCTGCCACGAGAGGACTGGTTGTCCAGAGAAGACTGGGATTGATGCGATTTCCGGAACCACATCTTCTTCTGACCCTTTTGGTTCTTGGTAAAGGATCTCTGGGGAACAGAGAAGCGGACTCCGACGGCAGACATCTTCCCGTCTTTCTCACTCTGGACAAGGGTGTCGCGAACGGTTTTGCCAAACAAAGCAGAACCATCAAAAGGGTGATTCGCAAGTGACGCCTTAAAGGGTTCCGAGAAGTCACAATGTTGGAGCCAGGCTTGCCTCCTCATGACCAGCCCAGCTCCCTCAGTGGCGTGAGACAAGAGTCGCATAGAGGTGTTGGAAATAGAACGTAGGGTGGACATTCGGGAGGAGTACAGTTGCTTGTCCCCTTCCGACATGGACCCTGGGTGGGAAGCAGCGTATTCTTTAATTAGATCCCGCTGCATCCGAATGACATGTGCCTTATAGTTCATGACCCTCAAGGAGAAGGTCGCTGAACTGAAGGCCCACTTCCCAAGGCGGTCCATCGCACGAGACTCCTTGCTCAGCGGATGAACCATGGGGCTCTCCTGAGCCAACTCTCTCTTGGTGGCTGCCGCCACCAACATGGCATCCACAGGGGGACCTTTGCTCTAATGGGTTCTCTCTGACGGGGGGCTCAAGATTTTCTCCGGGCGCTTGGGAATAGGCTCTACAGTGTCTGGCTCCCTCCAAGCCCTAGTGGCTATAAGATCCACCAAGGGGTCGGGGGGAGGGGGACACCCAAGAGGTAGATGGCCCTGCCTCGAAAGCCTCTAGGAATACGGACTCATCGGAGGAAGCCTTGGGGGCTGACCCCCCCCCCCCGATTCTGAGCATTTCCATGATGTCTCCAAAGAAGACATCCTCAGGGGTGACCTTGGGGAGCCTTCACCTTCATCCAAGTCCATATCTTCATTGAGGGACTCAGGGGAGTCCACGTGCCTCCTTTTGCACTGCGACTTGCGAGGAACCTCCTCGGGGGGGGGGGGGGTCTGTCCGAGGAGTCCTCACCAGCAATATCTTGTTCCAATGGAACACCTAGAGGTGCTGAAGCAGGCTGCCCCGAAGGCCGGGTGAGGGGAGCCAGGACCAGCTGAGAGGGAGTGCAGGGAGGAGCCGAAGCCAGGACTGGAGGCCTGGATGTACTCAACAGTACCCTTTCCACCACCGCGAAAGCCGAGGGGGAGCTGCTCTCTGACGGATCCGAGATCCGACTCCCACTCGGATCCGAGGCGGGTATCGGACCCGGGGCCGTGACTGTCTGATCCGAAGGACCCACACGCTCCAACCGGGACGGGGCCGAAAGCACACAGAGTCCCTCAGATCCGAAGCTCGGCCCATGGCTCCGAGAGGTCAGATCCGACAAACTCGAGGGAATAGTCGGAGCCGAAGTGCCTAGCACTGTCGGCTCTGACCCACCCCTGGATCCAACGCGGCTCGGCTCCGACAGCTCCGAACCCGGGAGTCGGGTCGGAGAAGGAGCGATAGGGGGCAAAAAAGGGGGTCGAGCTCCCCCCCGGAGGGGGGGAGGCAAGAGCACTCCCATCTGCATCTGGGCCTGGATGAACCTCCTCATCATCCGGTCCATGTCCGCATCCGACATACTGAAGGTGGACCTCGAGGAGGCCACCGAGGCAGGCCTGGAGTGCCGCCTCGATGACCTCGACGGGGACCGGGTCACCTCCTCCTCGGGTCCCGGTGAGAAGCAAGGGGATCGGATCCGAGGAGGAGGCGAACCAGAAACCCTGGAGGGAGAAGCCCATTTGGCAGGTGGGGCCGAGGAGGAGTCTTCGGCCCGCCGCTTAAGGTGCTTCTCCCTCCGCTTCCCTTTCCTGGCCTCCCTCACCTCCGAAGCCACAGTGGGAGGTTGAGTCCCGGTCGGAGGGAGGGGGGGCAGGAGTGGCCACTACCGAAGACTGGGTAGTGGTCACAGAAGTACCGGAGGCGGGTCTGCGGGCAAAAGGCCCGCCAGAACCAGCTTCGACCTCCGATCCTTAAGTGCCCTGGGGTTGAACACGGCACAAATCGCGCAACCCGAGGAGAGGGGTTCAACCGCAAGGCACCTAACGTACCGAGGTGTGGCCATCAGCCGGTGAAAGCTTGTGACCACACTCGGTGCATTTCGAAAAAATAGCTTTAGGGGCCTCCGACATCACTAAAGGAAAACTCACACGTTAGGCCCCTACACACTACACACACACACACACACCGCGACCAGCGAGGGCAGGGAGGAGAAATAAAGATAAAAATTTTAAGCTAATTTAAGCTAAAGTAGTTAAAATACGACCAGGGAACACCTAAACACACACACAAACACTCGCTCAAAAAAAAGGTACAAGAAATAAATTAAAATTTTCTTTTCTCACAAGAATACACCAAGAGCTCTGGAATCTAGCTGTTGCTTGAAGAGCGGCAAACTAGATCTGAGGTCAGTCAGGGTTGGCAGGGGATTGTGGGTAAAGGGAGGAGCTAGGAGCTTGGATCTATGCTGTGATAAAAGTTGCCGGCTCGGATCCGTATCCCAAAGGTTGCTGACAAATGAAGTCCTACTTCAGATCAAAAATTAGAACAAACAAACCCAACCAGATGCTTAACAATTTTAGAAAAATTCTAGTTAATACATCACACACAGTGAAACTAGCTAGCAAAGTATATGCAGACAATAAAAGTGCTATAAATAACTCAGAAATAAGCAAAAAACAGGATACTTAATGTTTTACATATATACATATACATATATACATATATATATATATATATATATATATATATCTATATATATATCTATACACACACACACACATATATATAATATATATATATCTATATATCTATCACAGATTAGTTGGCTCAGAGCCCTTCCTCAGATTAGCTCAGTGTGAAATGGCAGAAACACTCACAAGTTAACTTAAGTAACAAAGTTGAAACCTGAAACAACTTAAAAAAAAAAAAAAAAAAAAAGCTTGAAAGAATCAATGAGGTGCTTACTCCAAGCTGTAGTCCAGGCAACCCCAGTCAGCCAATTACCACAAACAATTCACTGTCACTGAAATGCTATACTGGCCTTGGCTAAGCTATGATGGCCTGGAACATGTGCTCAGACACACACAGCCTCTACTAACAAACAACTAGGCCCAAAACATGAGCCTGAATATGAACAATACTACACTACCAACACTACTTGGGTAGAAAAAAAGTACAGTTTTGTACCTACCATAAATGTAGATGTTCGAGTGCTGACACAGCTGCAGTCATAACAGATGGGTTCTCCTGCCGTCAGGCGGGTCCTCAGTCGGCCGAATTCCAAAGTCTAGGTCCGGCGTCGGTTGTCATCGCTTCTTCCCTGACGTCAGTGCGACAGGGGTATAAAGGAACCAGCTGACGCCATTTTCTTCAGTTTTTCTTGCCCCAGATGTCAGGTGCCCCCAGGAGGAAGGCAATACATAAATTTGTGTAATAAAGCAATGCAATATAATCAAAATACAGTAGTTGCAAGCAAATACACCATAAATGAATACCCGAATCAGGTTGTATGAGGAGGTGTTAGCCAATAGGCCTGTCCCAAGAGGGGAAGGAGGGAGGGAAACCTGGACTTCAGCTGTATTAGCACTCAAACATCTACATTTATGGTAGGTACAAAACTGTACTATGTTCATCGTGCATACAGCTGCAGTCATAACAGATGGGTAGAATCCCAAAGCTAAGAAAGGGGTGGCAGGCACTAGGTGGAACTAGGAGGAGCCAGGATGCCCTGCAAGACTGCAGTGGCAAAGCCTGCTCTAGTTTTGGAGTATAATGGTAGGTGGTAGTGCTTGGAGAAAGTATGCAGAGAACTCCAAGTGGCTGCTTCCAAAATATCTTTGGTAGGAACTCCTCTGAGGAAAGCTGCAGAGGTAGCTGTGGCCCTTGTGGAGTGAGATCTGATGCCTGTAGGTACAGTTTTGCCATGAAAAGAATAGCAAAAGCGTATTCAGTGGGCTATCCATTTTGAGATTGTCTGTTTGGAAATTGGCTTTCCTTGAGCTCCTATAGCATAGGACACAAAGAGCTGTTCTGATTTTCTGAAAGGCTTTGTTCTGTCCAAATAATAACGCAGTGGTCTGTGGATGTCCAAGGAATGTAGTAATCTCTCCCCTTTGTTTTGGGGATTAGGATAAAAGGTAGGCAAGTGTATGGCCTGATTCAAAGCTACCCTGGATACCACTTTTGGCATAAAGGACGGATTGGTTCATAAGGAAACTCTGTCCTGATGGATGATAAAAGGCTGCACAACCATGAGAGCTTGTACTTCTGAAACTCTACGAGCTGAGGTAATAGCCAGAAGGAAAGCTGTTTTCCAGGACAAATATTGCAAATCTGTTAGGCGGCTGGCTCAAAGGGAGGCAAGGTCAGTTTTTCCAGAATGAAATTGAGATCCCAAGCAGGTATTGGTTGTTTCCTTGGGGGTTTTAGATTCTTAGCCCCTCTGAGGAACTGTCTTAAGAGAGGGTGAGAGAATAAGGGTGGAGCAGTGTTGTATTCTGCAGAAATGGCTGAGGCATGGATTTTGATGGAGGAGAATGAAAGTCCACTGCTTAGCAGCTCAGATAGATACTGTAGTATTTGAGGTAAATTCAGTTTTCCAGGATCCTGGCCCTTTTTCTCATTCCAGACACAAAACCGTTTCCATTTTGCGGAGTAAGCTTTTCTAGTTGACGGCCTTCTAGCCTCCAAAATGACATCCTGCACCTCCTTGGAGAGTAGGGTCTGCTGTGATGCTAAGGAATCTTCCATGCGGCTAGATTGAGTGTTTTTAGCTGGCTGTGAAGAGTTTTGAAGCTGTGCTGAGTCAGGAGAAGAGGCATTAGAGGCAGGGTCCATGGTGGGGAATGAGTCAGGCTCCTCAGGAGTGGGTACCAGTGTTGTCTTGGCCAGTCTGGAGCAATGAGAATCATCTCTGGTCTGTCTGCTCTGGTTTTCAATAGAACTTTGGGCAGCAGAGGAAGAGGTGGGAAGGCATAAACTGTCATTGATGTCCAACTGAAAGAGAGAGCGTCCACTCTCCAGGCTTTTGGATGGAAAATCCTTGAGCAGAATTTTGTCAATTGGTGACTTTTGTGGGAGGCAAAGAGATCTATGTCTGGCCTTCCCCATGCTTGGATTATCTCTGTAAAAACATTTGGACGCAACTTCCATTCGTGTGGATCTGTCATATTTCTGCTTAGGTTGTCTGCCAGCGTGTTTTCCTTGCCTGGCAAGTACTGTGCTTGTAGTTCGATTTGTAAGTCCATGGCCATGTTCCAAAGTGACATGGCCAGTCTGCATAGGGGGTATGAATGTGTTCCTCCCTGTTTATGTACCACATAACTGTAGTGTTGTCCGTTCTTATCAATAGTTGACCTGGTTGCAGAAGGTCTTTGAAAGCTATAATAGCATTTATTACTGCTAGCATTTCCTTTTGATTGATGTGAAGGTGCTTTTCTTTTTGGGACCATTTGCCCTGAATGCACCGATCTGTCATGTGCGCCCCCAAGGCGTAGTCCGAGGCATCTGTTGTGATGACTTGATTTGCTTGAGGCTTGCTGAATGGAAGACCTGCGTTTGTTTGGCATGCTTGAGCCCACCACAGAAATTCCTTTTGAAGACATGGAATTAGTGGTATTATTGTTTCCAAACTGTGGCTGTGTTGAGACCACAGGTTTTTCAGGTACCACTTGAAGTTTCCTCATATGCAGCTTTGCACATGGGATTAGCAAGATGCAAGATGCCATGAATCCCAGAGCCTGCAGGATTTTCCTTGCAGTCAGCCTGGTGCAATTTGCTAGTGCTCTGAAGTATTGAGTTAGTTGCCCCTGCTTCTCTGGCGTGAGGTAGGCCATCTGGGCGTTTGTGTCCAAGTTGGCACCCAGGAAAATTATTTTCCGAGAGGGTAACAGTCTTGATTTCTTTTTGTTGACTGTGTATCCCAGAGAGTTCAACAACATTATTACATAAGCCAGATGTTTCAGAAGAATGTGCTTGCTGTCCGCTTGGATCAGGCAGTCGTCCAAATAGGGGTATATTTGTATCCCTTGAAGTCTGCAGTAGGCAATTACTGATGCCAGGCATTTCGTGAATACTCTGGGTGCAGTAGATAAGCCAAAGGGCAATACAGAGAATTGATAATTGGTTGAACCTGCAAGAAATCTGAGGTATCTTCTGCAATTTTGTCTGATTGGGACATGCAGGTATGCCTCCTTGAGGTCCAATGTTACCAGCCAAGACTCCTTGCCCAGCATGAAAAGAAGCTGCTGTAGAGTGAGCATCTTGAATTTTGGTACGAGTATAAATGTGTTTAGGATGGATAGGTCCAAAATAGGTCTCCAATCTTTTCCCTTCCTTGGTACCAGGAATAGTCTGGAATAAAAACCTTGACCTTGTTCGTGCGTAGGTACCTCTTGAATAGCTTTCATGTCTATGAGATCTGTAATTTGCCTTTGTGCCTCTGCCCTTTGATTGTGTGGCAGGTTTGGCATGCCTCTCATTTTTGGAAGGGTGTGAAAATGGAATCTGTAGCCTCTGTTTATAATGTCCAGGATCCATTTGTCGTTTGTGACAATATGCCAATTTTTTGAAAATAATGCCAGTTTTCCTCCTAAGGGTGCTGCCATTTGAGTCTTGCTTGGCATGCAAAGGGGAAGGTCATTGGGCTTGCTTTCTGAATGGTTGCGAGTTATCCTCACCACCTCTGTGTAGGAGCTTGCCATTGTCTGCCTCTAAACGATCCTTGGGATTGTTCTCTGCCCCTCGGGCGCCTGTATCTACCTCTTTGGGGTCTGTCCGTGGCTGGAAAGGACCAATTTTTGGAAGGCCAATTTCTACTGAAACGTGGGGGTTGTACCTGTAGAAAATCTTTCACAGTTTTCATTGATTTAGCCTTTTCCTCCATTTTCCTTAATACCTCCTCAGCATTAGCACCAAATAATTCATCCTTTTGTAGAGGGGCATCTAGTAATTTTGCTTTGACATGATCTGGCAAGGATTGTTCCTTGAGCCAGGCATGTCTACGTATGACTGATCCTGTAACAGCAGCTCTACATGAGGCCTCTAGAGCATCAAAACCACATTGTAAGGTATGCTTACCCACTTGTTCTGCACTATGCATCAAATCCTGCAACTCCTTCAAGTCTGGTTGTTCAGGTTGTGACATTTTACTTTTCAATTGTGATAACAAAAACTGTTGGTATTTTAGCATAAGGAACTGACAGTTTAAGGCCCTCATGGTTAAGGTAGCCGAGGTATATAGATTTTTTCCCCACCTTTCTAAGGATCTGGAATCTCTCTCGGAAGGTAATGGATTTTTAGCAGTGGAGGCCTTAATTCCCTTGGGTCCCTGTGAGATGGTTTCTGGGTCAGCAGCATGGCTTTTGTATAGAAATTAGTGTGAGTCAGGAACCCTGTAGTACCTGTTAGGCTTGACTGGGGCTGGAGGTAAAGAATCCGGGTTAAGGCAGGCCTCCGAGTAAACATCATCTAGGATGTCCAAGACAGGAGGTATAGCCAGAGGCCTGTGCTGAGGTAGCAAGAGAAATTCCCTAAGCCTTTTCTTGGAATCTGAATAATCTTGGCCTTCCCAGTGGAAGTGTTCCCTTAAGGTATGCAAAGTTTCCCCAAATGAGTAATCCTCTGGGGGGGATACAGAAGGAATGGACTCCTCTGCATCAGAGTCTTCAAAGGGAGTAAGAATGTTCCTGATCATCAGAGTGCTCTGAAATAATGGAGCCCGATCAGAGGAGGGATTCTTCCTCCACTCTGGGCCTTTTTGTCCGGTGGGGTTGAGAACCCTGATAAGAGTAATTAAATCCTCAGCCATTTTAAGCATCTGTTTTTTAGGCATGGGGCCTGGAGATGGGCCCTGTGTAGCTTGTCTCTTAGAATGCATGGCTGCTTTAGACTTAGTGAAAGCCTTGATGGAAAAAGAAGAGGAAGGTCTGAAAACACCTTGAGAGGAGGCAGACCTGTCCACATTTTGAGATTCAACGCCAAGAGTGGCTTTGGTATCTGTAGTTGGGGTGTGGGCCGAGGAGCCTGCGACCTCGGGCACAGGAGACACCGCCAATGAAGTGTCGTCGGTAGTCAGGGGCTGCGTAGGCACCTCACTGAGAACCGGACCACGGCTTTGGCGTGGTGTCGGTAGAGGCCGTGGACCTCGTGTGTCGGTCCTTATCTTTGCGCTTTTTAGACAAAACTGGAGTCGGAGTATCTGACGACATAATATAGTTAAATGTTTTGCCAAAATAATGCTGGGCGAACTCCGCCCGATGCTTAATGGTGCGTTTGTTGAATGTAGCACAAAAGCAACAGACCGAGACGTCGTGGTCTGGGCCTAAACAAGGAATACAGAGGGAATGGAAATCCTTATGCTGTATTTGCTTCCCACAAGAAATACAATTATTAACTTTGTCTGACCGGTCTGAGGCAAGAAAAGTTTCCCCAATGGGGTACTTAGCTTTCAAGAAGACTTCGGTTTCAAAATTTTCGTAATTTCAGGAGCTGGCCAACCGGCACTTGCGAACTGCTTCTGCTTCGGGCACCGCACGGCAAGAAAGACTGGAGAAAATGGCGTCGGCTGGTTCCTTTATACCCCTGTCGCACTGACGTCAGGGAAGAAGCGACGACTACCGACGCCGGACCTAGACTTTGGAATTCGGCCGACCGAGGACCCGCCTGACGGCAGGAGAACCCATCTGTTATGACTGCAGCTGTATGCACGATGAACATCTGCAGAAATGTTTAAACAGATAAAGGATCAAGGAGACTCTAGAGAATGCTTTTAACTGCAAACAAGTTATATGATACACGATAACAAGTTAACAAAAATCACAACAAACAAACCCAACCAGGTGCTTAACAATTGTAGAAAATGTAATACCTCACACACAGTGAAACTAGCTATCAAAGTATATGCAGATAATAAAAGTTAAAAGTACTATAAATAACTCAGAAATAAGCAACAAACAGGATACTTAATGTTATATATCACAGACATCCTACAAAAGGGCCTCACTGAGACAGATGCCTGGTATCAAAGCCATGGCCTCAAGCTCAGTGCCAAAAAGTGTATTGTCATCCCCTTTGGTAAAAACTCTGTACCCATGAACTACAACATAGGCAGTAGTATACTTAACACCGAAAGTGTAATAAGAGACCTTGGGACACAGGTAGACAGTAGTCTCTCCTTTGATAATCACATCGCCCCAGTAGTCAGGAAATCCTTTTATGTGGCACACCTCATCACAAAAGGTTTCTCATCCAGAAAAAAAGAGGTCATTGTTCCCCTCTATTCATCACTCATTAGACCCATTATAGAGTACAACGCCCCTTTTGGTATGTACCTCAAGACATCTACAACAACTGGAAAGGCCGCAGAAATACCTCACAAAGAGGATTACCGGCCTCAAACAGATGCCCTACGCAGACGTCTCAAAAAACTCCAGCTTTACTCCGTCGTATATCGCCTTCAAAGAAGTGATCTCTGCCTAACATACAAAGCTATGTCAAACCCAGAGCTGTTGGATATGATCCACTTAAAGAAATCCCAATCCCTCTGAGCTACACACACTAGGGACCTAAACCTTGTCACCACAATAAACAGAACATGCCAGAGGGATAGATTCCTGTCCCAGAGACCATACTCTGGAATAAACTACCTATCTATATCAAACAAAGCTCCTCATTAGCACTCAAAAAAAATTTTGATGACTGGATGGGAAATAGGAAATTCACCCCAGGGATCACCTCTGTGGCTCTGCTTGACAGTGGCACGAGAAAATAATTTTCTTGGGTGGCAAAAGCTAGCGTACCTTTTTGGCTGGGCTTGTATAGGCCCCAGGGCCGATAGTCTAGTACCTACCTATGATTAGTTGGCTCAGAGCCCTTCCTCCGGCTTCCTCCGATTAGCTCAGTGGTAATGACAGATCCAGTGACTGCTGCCCTGCAAGAAGCTTCTAACCTAGGGCATCAAAACCAAGTGCAAGGTGTGTTTAGTTACTTGACTTGCAGAATGCATTAACTCTTGTAATTCTTTAGATTTTGCCCAAGCAGGAAAGGAAGACATTTTGTTGTTCAAAGAGTTCCAGGGTATGTTGCTGAAATTTCAGCATATGGAACGGACAATTTTGTGCCCTGGATAGCAAGAGTAGCGGAGGTGTATACTTTTTTACTCCATCTGTCCAGTGCTCGGGATTCCATGAGGGGGTGGGATTCTTAGCAGAGGTTGCTTTAATCCCTTTACGTCCTTGAGAAATTACCTTAGGGTCAGCAGTAGGATTTTCAAAAATGTATTTGTGTGCATCATGGACTCTATAGTACCTGTCTGGTTTTCTGGGTGCAAGAGGGAGGGTGTCAGGAGTAGAGCTGGATTCCAGGAACCATCCTCCGCAAAATCCAGGACTGGGGGGATGGGCCAAGGGTCTGTGCTGTGAAAGATCTAGGATTTCACTGACTCTCTTTTAGACTGAGGGTAGTCTTGACTCTCCCATTAGAAATGCTTCCTTAAGGTATATGCAGGGTTTCCCCAAAGGAAAAATCCTCTAGGGGAGAGGCTGAAGGAATGGAATCCTCTGCATCAGAATCCTCATAAGTAGAGAGGGGTTGCATGTCTTCATATTCAGATGCATCAGATTCATCTGACTCTTGTTCAGACAAAAAGTACAGTTTTGTACCTACCATAAATGTAGATGTTCGAGTGTATACATTACACTTGGGTTATCCTGCCGTCAGGTGGTTCCCCAGTCGGCCTGAGTTCCAAAGTCTTGGTCCGGCGTCTGCTGCTGTCGCCTCCTCCCTGACGTCAGTGCGACAGGGGTATACAAGATGCAGCGGACGCCATTTTCTTCAGTTTTTCTTGCCCCAGATGTCAGGTGCCCCCAAAAAGGTAGGCTATTCCAATTGCTAATAAAACATACAAAAGTAAAGCAATCAACAACTTTCAGATACCAGCAAATACTCCCCATAGGTAGTAGAGGGTAGAAGACATAGGTACGTACCAGCAAGTAAGAGGGGATGGAGGGAGGGTAACCTGGACTGCAGCAGTGTATACACTTGAACATCTACATTTATGGTAGGTACAAAACTGTACTATGTTCATCATGCTACACTGCTGCAGTCATTACACTTGGGTAGAATCCGAAAGCTGAGGTAGGGTGGCTGGTACTACAAGGCATTAGGGGTGGCTATTAGGCCCTGCAGCACTGCAGTGGCAAAGCCAGCTCTGGATTTGGAGTATAGAGGCAGATGGTAGTGCTTGGAGAAGGTATGCACAGAACTCCCAAGTTGCTGCTTCCAAAATGTCCTTGGTAGGTACTCCTCTGAGGTAGGCAGTTGAAGAGGCTGTTGCCCTGGTGGAGTGAGACCTAATGCTGTTAGGTACAGGTTTTCCATGGTGTGTATAGCAGAAACGTATAGTGTCCTATCCATTTTGAAATGGTCTGTTTTGAAATGGCTTTTCCCTGTGCTCCTGCAGCATATGCTACCAATAATTGCTCAGATTTTCTGAAAGCTTTGGTTTTGTCCAAGTAGAAGCGTAACTGCCTGTGTATGTCCAAAGAATGCAGTAGTCTCTCCCCTTTATTCTGTGGATTTGGATAAAAAGTTGGCAAGTGGATAGTTTGTTTGAGAGCTACACTTGATACCACCTTTGGCATAAAAGTAGGGTTAGTTCTTAGACACCCTGTCTTGGTGGAAAATGATAAATGGTTCCACTGCCATTAGTGCCTGTAACTCAAACTCTTCGTGCTGATATTATTGCCAGGAGTAGAGCCGTTTTCCAAGAGATATATTTTAAATCTGCTGTGTTTGCTAGCTCAAAAGGAGGTAAAGTTGATTTTTCCAACACGAAGTTGAGGTCCCAAGTTGGAGTAGGTGCTCTACGGGGCGGTCTTATGTTTTTAGCCCCTCTGAGGTACTGTTTTAGCAAAGGATTAGAGAAAATTGGTGGGTCCGTGTTGTAATGAGCAGATATGGCAGAGGCGTGGATCTTGATGGATGAAAAGGAGAGGCCTTTGTCCAGCATCTCAGTTAAATATTGTAGTATCTGAGGAATATTTGGGACAAGAGGGTCAAGGCTGTGAGCCTGGTTCCAGGCACAGAATCTCTTCCATTTATCCGAATAGGCTTTCCTGGTACTAGGCCTTCTGGCCTCCAGAATGCCATCCATAACTGCTTTGGAGAGATACATTGTTTGTTTGACTAGGTAATCTTCCATGCAGCCAGGTTTAAAGTCTTTAGCTGGCTGTGAAGTATCTGATTGTTGTGCTGAGTCAGCAGATGTGGTATTTGAGGCAAAATCCAGGGTGGTCCTTGTGCCAAGTTCTTCAAGACTGGGTACCAGTGCTGGCGTGGCCAGTCTGGTGCAATCAGGACCATCTTTGGCTCTTCCTACCTGGCTTTGATGAGTACCTTTGGAAGTAGAGGCAGTGGTGGGAAAGCATATACTTGTAGGTGTTTCCAGCTGAATGAGGGGGCATCCACTTTCCATGCTTGTGGATGGTAAGTCCTTGTGCAGAATTTCTGTAGCTGGCAGTTCATTAGGGATGCAAACAGATCTATGTCCGGGCTCCACCACTTCTGTGTTATCATTTTAAATATTTGTGGATTCAACTCGCATTTGTGGGGATCCATGATGTTTCTGCTTAAGTCGTCTGCCAGTGTGTTTTTCTCTCCTGGCAGGAATTGCGCTTGTAGATGAACCTAATTGCTTAGAGCTGTGTTCCACAAGGTCATGGATTGTCTGCAGAGGGGATAAGAGTGAGTGCCCCCTTGCCTGTTTATGTACCACATAACCGTGGTGTTGTCTGTCTTTAATAGTAGTTGTCCTGGATGTAGCAGGTCCTTGAAGGCTATTAGGGCATTTTGTACAACTAGCATCTCTTTTTGATTGATGTGAAGATGCCTTTGTTCTGCGGGCCACCTGCCCTGAATACATTTTCCTGCCATGTGTGCTCCTCAGGCGTAATCCGATGCATCTGTTGTCAGTGTTTGCCTGCCTGTGGGTTGAGTAAAAGGCTGTCCCTTGTTGAGGTGACAAGCTTGAGCCCACCATTGAAACTCCTGTTGTAGGCAAGGAATTAGTGGTATAACTGTTTCCAAACTTTGACAGTGTTGAGACCATACACTCTTTAGGTACCATTGTAGTTTCCTCATATGCAGCCTGGCATATGGAATTAGTAGTATGCAAGATGCCATGTAACCCAAGGCCTGCAGAATTTTTCTTGCAGGGAGTTGGGTTCTTGTTGCCATTAATTGAAAATACTGAGTCAGATGTCCTTGCTTGTCTGGCGTGAGATAAGCCATCTGGGCCGTTGTATTCAAGCTGGCACCCAGCAATATTATCTCTTGTGAGGGCACTAGTTTTGATTTCTTTTCGCTTACTGTGTACCCTAGGCAACTTAATAACTGTTTTACAAATGTCAGATGCTGTAGAAGAATGTCCTTGCTCTCTGCTTGAATCAGGCAATCGTCCAGGTACGGATAACTTTGAATTCCTTTTTGTCTGCAAATTGCAATTACTGGTGCCAGGTACTTTGTGAAGACCCTGGGCACAGTAGATAAGCCAAAGGGCAGTGCAGAGAATTGATAGTGCATTGAACCAGCTATGAATCTGAGGTACCTTCTGCAGTTTTGTCTGATAGGGACATGCAGGTATGCCTCATTGAGGTCCAGTGTTACGAGCCAAGCTTTCTTGCCTAGCATGGGATAAAGCTGCTGTAGTGTGAACATTTTGAATTTCGGAACATCCAGGTAAGTGTTTAGAGAAAATCCAGAATGGGCCTCCAGGCTTTGTCCATTCCAGGAACCAGAAAGAGTCTTGAGTAAAATCCTTGTCCTTGCTCCTGTGGTGGCACCTTCTGAATAGCTCTCATGTCCATGAGTGCTGTAATTTGTTTTTGAGCCTCTGCCCATTGATTTGTTGGCAGGTTTGGCATTCCTTTTAACTTTGGCAGAGTGTGAAAGTGGAACCTGTAACCTTGAGATACAATGTTGAGAACCCATTTGTCTTTGGTGATCATATGCCAATTGTGATAGAAAAGTGCCAGTTTTCCTCCCAAGGGGGCTGCCAAGAGAGAGCTGTTTGGCAGCGGTAGTGGGAAGTCATTAGGGCTGTTTTTTATAAGGTTGTAGCCTGTCTTCCCCTTATTTCTGGCCTGATGCACCCCATTGTCGAGGCCTGTAGGGACCTTGTGGTTGACCTCTGCCTCTTGGACGTCTGTAACTGCCCCTTTGGGGTCTGTCTGAAGCTGGAAAGGACCAATTCTTTGTTGGCCAATTTCTGCTAAATCAAGGAGGCTGAACCTGTAAGAAATCCTTCACCGTTTGCATAGATTTTGCCTTATCCTCCATTTTCTTTAATACCTCTTCTGCCTCAACTCCAAATAACACATCCTGCTGTAAAGGTGCATCCAATAGTTTTGCTTTAACTTGATCTGGTAACGTATGTTCTTTTAACCAAGCATGTCTTCTAATGACAGAACCTGCAACAGATGCTCTACAGGAGGCATCTAAAGAATCAAAACCACACGGCAGTGTGCTTTCCCACTTGTTCAGCTGCATGCAATAAATCCTGCATTTCCTTTAAATTAGGAGGATCTGAATCTGGAAGCATTTTTTGTTTCAACTGAGACATCAAAAACTGCTGATATTTTAACATGTGAAACTGGCAATTTAAGGGAGTCATTGCTAAAGTTGCAGACGTATATACTTTCTTCCCCCATCTGTCCAATGCTCTGGAATCTATCAGAGAGGACGGGATTCTTTGCTGATGAGGCCTTAACCCCTTTGGGTCCCTGAGAAATAGTTTCAGGGTTGGCAACAGGGCTTTTATAAAGAAATTTGTGCGAGTCAGGGACTCTGTAGTATCTGTCAGGCTTAACTGGGGCTGGAGGTAAACAATCTGGACTTAAGCTGGATTCAGTACACACATCATCCATTATATGTAACACTGGAGGAATAGCAAGGGGTCTGTGTTGAGGTAATAAAAGGAAGTCTCTGAGCCTTTTCTTGGATTCTGAGTAATCCTGGCCTTCCCAATGGAAATGCTCTCTCATGGTATGTAAGGTTTCACCAAAGGAGTAGTCCTCAGGCGGACAGGCTGATGGAATTGATTCCTCAGCATCAGAATCCTCATAAGGGGGTAAGGAGTATCCTAGGTCTGAGGATGAATCTGAAGAGATGGATATCTGGTCGGATGAGTCATAGTCTGCATCCAGTCTAGGCCTTTTATCAGGAGGGGGATGGGAACCCCTGATCAGAGTGATTAGGTCTTCGGCCATTTTCAGCATTTGTTTCTTAGGCATGGAGGCCTGTCCTGGAGAATGCTGTATTTGTTTCTTAGTTTTTAAAACAGGCTTAGACTTAGAAGATTTAATGCTTAACTGGCTAGGTCTGAAAACACCCTCCGTGGCTGCGGGTTGTTCAACTGCTCTGCATCCCTCTGAAGGGGTAGTTTCGGTAGTCTGAATAACTTGTACGTCCGAAGGCCCAGCCATCGCCACATGGGAGTCAGAGGTGGCCTGTGGTTCTACAGAAACGGTCGTCCGGGGCTGCGAAGGCGCCTCGCTAAAAACTGGAGAACCGGCGACTGGCCTAGAAGAGGCTTTGTCGTCAGTTTTGGGCCTCGGATGGCTATCCTTGTCTTTGCGCTTTTTATGTATTCCGGTCGTCGGAAGTTCCGACGGCATGGTATAATTGAATTTTCTGCCAAAATAATGTCGGGCAAAATCAAACAGACGTTTAATAGCGCACTTATTAAACCTAGCACAAAACCAACAACCAGTGAACGTCGTGGTCTGGGCATGGGATACAATAAGAATGGAAATCCTTATGAGGTATTTGCTTCCCACAAGAAATACAGTTATTAACTTTTACTGACATCGGTCCGAGGCAAGAAAAAGTTTCCCCAATGGGGTACTTAGCTTTATAGAAGACTTCGGTTCTGGATTCAGAAAGGAAATCTCAGGAGTCGGCTGACCGGCACTTGCGAACTGCTTTTGCTTCGGGCACCGCGTGACAAGAAAGACTTAAGAAAATGGCGTCGGCTGCATCTTGTATACCCCTGTCGCACTGACGTCAGGGAGGAGGCGACAGCAGCCGATGCCGGACCAAGACTTTGGAACTTAGGCCGACTGGGGAACCGCCTGATGGCAGGATAACCCAAGTGTAATGACTGCAGCAGTGTAACACGATGAACATCTACAGGGGACAGATCTCTTTCCCTTTGGAGGAGGTAGCTTGGCTTCCCCTGATCAGCATGATAAGGTCTTCCTCCATTTTAAGCATTTGAGACCGAGACAAGGAAGCAGGTGCCTGAAAGTGGGTCTGTTTCCTGGATGTGGTTCGTACCCTGGGCCTTAGAAACTCGGTAATTTTTGAAAGACCTGTAGCCGCCAAAGACGTCGTTTTGTGTTGAGAATCGGTAGTGCGAAGGACTTCCTTGGAAGCCGGTGCCTACTCAACAGCTCCAGATCCAGCCAAGGTAGAGACAACCGCAGGATCCTTAGTCGAAGAGTTTTTCGGCATACTGGACTCCAAAAGGGTCTTTGTAGCGGCCTGCGAATCCACAGAAGCGGACATCAGGGGCTGTGAAAGTACCTCACTGAGGACTGGAAAACTGACTACTAGCTTAATGGAAGCATCATCGGTTGGTTTAGACCTGTGCGGTCTGTCTCCGTCTTTATCTTTATGTTTTTTTCAGAAGATCTGCTGTCGGATGGCTTACCGAAGCCATATCGGAATTAGAGGACTGTAAGCAAAAATATCTGGCTACAATAAGGGCCCGATGACTGATAGTTTTGAAGTTTAACAAAGCACAGCAGCGACAATGGGGGACGTCGTGGTCTGGGCCTAAACAAGTAACGCAGTAAGAATGGAAGTCTCTGCGTGGTATTTGCTTTCCACAGGCGAGAGAATGAACTTTTTCTGACATCGGTAAATGCAAGAAAAAAGGATCCCCAACAGGGTACTTAGCTTTAGAAGACTTCAACTTCAATTCGGTAGACGAAAACTAAGGTAGCGTCCGACCGGCACTCATGAGAACTGCTTCTGGCCACATGGCAAGAAAGACTGACGTAATGGTGTTGGCTGCCTTACATTACAGACCTAACGTCAGTCCTGAAGCGGCAGCAGCCAACGCAGAAATACTAAGTCTCTGGTATTCGGGCCAGCCGAGGGCTACCCTGGCAGAGTCAACTCCAAATGTGATGACTGCAACAGTGAAACACGAACAACATCAGGAAATTGCTAACCCAACTCTCAGCTAGTACGATGTTCACAAACCAGTTACTCTTTCCGGTGATGCTTCTAAGTTTGGTCTAGGTGCAGTCATTCCTCAAGAGGGTAGACCAGTAGCCTATGCACAGAGAACTCTTATCCAGAATAAGAAGCAATATGCCCAGATTGAGAAAGAGCTCTTAGCAATTGTGTTTCCATGTTTGAAGTTTCATGATTATATTTATGGTCATCCTATCCAGATAGAAAATGACCACCAACCTCTTGTTACTATTTTGAGAAAGCTTATGCATACAGCTCCAGCTAGACTGCAACACATGATGCTCAAATTGCAGAAGTACAATTTCAATCTTATTTACACAAAAGGCAAGCTTCTTTATCATGGTGATACTTTATCCGGATTGCCCAGAAAAAACAAACAGCAGCATAACAATGAGCAACTTGATTTTGAGTTCATGGAAGTGAGAAATATTTCTTCCACACGTCTTGATGAGCTCAAAACATACACAGCTTCAGATCCAATTCTCCAGAAGTTAAACCTCTATCAGTCAAGGATGGCCTTCAAAGCAATCCTGTTTACTAGCAGAAGTGCAATAATATTTTCCATACAAAGATGAGACTTTGTCTGACAATGGTATCATGAAAGGTCCTAAAGTTATTGTTACAATGTCCTCTCACCAACAGTATAATAAGATTTTGCATCATGGCCACCAAGAAACTGATTCTACCAAAAGGGCGAGAGGTCTAGTATTTTGGCTTTCTATGTCAAGAGATACTGAGAAAGTACTCTCATCTTGTTCAGTATGTAATAGTACAAAGCCACATCAACAAAAAGAACCACTTCAGTTAAACCAGATTCCTGTACTACCTTGGCTGACAGCAGCCACAGATACCTTTGAGTTGAATGGTCAGCATTACTTGGTGTTAGTAGACTTTTATTAAAATTGGTCCAAGATTGACGTACTGCCTAACCTAACCTAACATCCAGTACTGTCATTACTAAGTTGAAGCGACATTTTTCTGCCCATGGTAGTCCACACAGATTTATTTCTAACAATCATGCACAGTTTACAAGTCAGCAGTTCAAAAAATTTGCAGAAGAGTGGGACTTTTTTCATATTACGAGTAGTCCAGAATACCCTCAGTCAAATGAGTTGGCTGAACATGCAGTTCACAGCACAAAACAGCTGTTGGAGAAATTCAGATGTGACAATACCAATGTTTTTCTCAACTTGTTAAATCTCAGAAACATTCCTCATGACAAACATCTTGGCTCACCTGCCCAGAGACTTATGTCGAGACAAACCAGAACCACACTACCAATCAGCAGTAATTTATTGGTTCCATGTGCTAAGCACAACAAAGCAGTAAAAGCCCAACTGTTGAAAAAGCATTTGTCCCAGAAGTCTTACTATGATAAAACCAGCAATCCGCTCAATTCATTGAAAAAAGGGGAGATAGTGAAGATGCAGATGTCAAAAGGTTTTGATCAACTCGGATTTGTGAAAAGTTTGTGTCACGAGCCAAGACCATACATTGTGGAATCACAAGGAGTGGAATTTCGACAAAATCTGAAGTATTTGTTACCATTGTCCAAACCAGTGTTACAGCATCCTGCCTGTGACAAAGACTCTAATTCTCAGAGTAACTTGTCCAGTGCTCCTGTTCCAGAGGACATTCTGTCAGCAGTCCTCAGTCATGAGAAAATCCCTGAGACTCCTCAAACAGAACATTCCCCAGTGACTGTCCCTGTTGCTAAACCCAGTCCTAACCATATGCAACGAGATGAGGTTGAAACTTGAAACCTACTTCCAGATACACGGCAACCTGGACATGACCGTTTTTCTTTATTACTGTCTGTATAATTGCATGGCTATTCAAATGTCATTGTTTATATTAGGCTCAGTAAAGAGGGAGGATGTAGATCAGTGTGTGTGATGCACGTTTATGAACCTTTCCAGTGAGTTAGCATATACTTAGAAGTACCAAGCATATGCAAGGAACAGTGCCATTTTGAGTGAACAGCCAGTGTGTCAGTATGCAAGTATGTAGTCAGACAGTTTAAGTTTACTGTTCCTGCCATCCATCCTGATGTATTTGTATTTAATAGTCTACTTAACGAACATCCAAGCCTCAGCGTCTTCTTAATGCACACAACAGCGACAACCTCTACACTTTTACTCCTCCACAAACTGCTCCCCAAGCAAAGCCCAAAGTGTCTATGGTGACTGACTGCTTTGAAGCAGGCAGGGAGAAAGGAAGACCTGGATTTAAAGATATCTGTTGTCTCCAACAAAAGACTTCACTTCTGACAAACCCCAGCACTGTGATTTGAAAAGAAAAGTGCTGATGCTAGGATCAAAATGATTTCAAATACCACTCCATCTTTCTCATGTGGAGTCTTGCCAGGGGTATTATGAGAAAAATATGCCATGAGACAGTACACTTGTGTACACTTACCATAAATGTAGATGTTCGAGTGTATTCACTGTTGCAGTCATCACATTTGGGTTATCCCTGCCAGGGTAGCCCTAGGCTGGCCTGAATACTAGAGACTTAGTATTTCTGCGTTAGTTGCTGTCACGTGATGACTGACGTCAGGTCGTCAGTAGTATAAAGTAAGGCAGCTGATGCCATTACATCAGTTTTTCTTGCCCTAACCTATCAAGAGCCCCGAAAGCAGGAGGCCAGATTCTGGTGGAAGAACCCCCACCAGTGGAAAATACCAATATGTCCCTTGTAAGGAAAGGAGAACAACAAGGAAGAATGGTAATAAAAGGAGAAAAAGAATAAGGGGGGACAGAGGAAGGGAAAAGTACAGTTGTGTACCTACCATAAATGTAGATGTTCGAGTGTATTCACTGTTGCAGTCATTACAATTGGGTTATCCTGCTGGCAGGCTACGCGCAGTCGGCCTGAGTTCCAAAGCCTAGGTCTGGCGTCGGTTGCTGTCGCCTCCTCCCTGATGTCAGAGCGGCAGGGGTATAAAAGATACAGCCGACGCCATTTTCTTCAGTTTTTCTTGCCCCAGATGACAGATGCCCCTAAAATGGTAGGCTCACTAATGCCAATAAGCATGCATAACCAAAAAAAACCTTTTCCTTCATCTACAAGCAAATACACCACATAGGTTGTATAGAATAGAGAAGTACAGATAAGTCCCAGCAAGGAAAAGTGGGGTGGTGGGAGGGTAACCTGGACTGCAACAGTGAATACACTCGAACATCTACATTTATGGTAGGTACACAACTGTACTATGTTCATCGTGTTTCACTGTTGCAGTCATTACAATTGGGTTGAATCCCAAAGCTATGGTTGGGAGGCTGGTGCTAAATAAGATTAGGAAAGGCTATCAGGCCCTGCAGAGCTGCAGTGGCAAAGCCTGCCCTGGATTTAGAGTAGAGAGGTAAGTGATGGTGCTTTGTAAAAGTACGCACTGAACTCCAAGTTGCAGCCTCTAAGATGTCTTTGGTTGGTACTCCTCTGAGGAAGGCTGCGGAAGTGGCTGCTGCTCTGGTGGAATGTGGCCTAATGCCCTTAGGCAATGATTTGCCATGCTGTGAATAGCAGAAATGAATGCAGTGGCCTATCCACTTTGAAATAGTCTGCTTTGAGATAGGCTTTCCTTGTGATCCTGCAGCATATGCTACCAGAAGTTGTTCAGTCTTTCTGAAAGCTTTGGTTCTGTCCAAGTAGAAGCGTAGCTGTCTGTGAATGTCCAAAGAATGCAGAAGTCTCTCACTCTTATTCTGTGGGTTTGGGTAAAAAGTAGGCAAGTGAATTGTTTGGTTAAGGGCCACACTAGTCACTACCTTAAGCATAAATGTAGGGTTTGTCCTCAGAGAAACCCTGTCAGGATGGAAAATGATAAAGGGTTCCATAGCCACGAGTGCCTGTAATTCTGAGACTCGTCTAGCAGAGGTTATTGCTAGGTGCAGAGCTGTTTTCCAGGATAAGAATTTTATATCAGCTGCAGAGGCTGGCTCAAACGGAGACGGTGTAAGTTTTTCCAAGACATAGTTGAGGTCCCATGCAGGTATTGGTGCTCTCCTTGAGGGTCTTATGTTTTTGGCCCCTCTGAGGTACTGCCTTAGTAATGGATAAGAAAAAAATAGGTGTCGCTATATTGCAATGAGCTGAAATGGCAGAGGCGTGAATTTTGATTGATAAAAAGG
This sequence comes from Protopterus annectens, assembly GCF_019279795.1. Classification (NCBI taxonomy): domain Eukaryota; kingdom Metazoa; phylum Chordata; order Ceratodontiformes; family Protopteridae; genus Protopterus; species Protopterus annectens. The sequence goes on along the minus strand of NC_056738.1, from coordinate 342,681,833 downwards.
AAAGGCCTTTATCCAGCATCTCAGTTAAGTATTGCAAAATCTGAGGAATATTTGGAACAATTGTGTCAATAGTGTGCCTGGTTCCAAGCACAGAATCTCTTGCATTTTTCTGCATAAGATTTTCTAGGCCGCCTGGCCTCAAAAATAACATCCATGACTGCTTTAGAAAGAGGTGTGCCTTGAATGGCTACATTATCCGCCATGCTGCCAGGTTTAAGGTCCTGAGTTGGCTGTGCAGTATCCGACTGTCTTGTTGGATCAATAAGTGAGGAATTTGAGGTAATGTCCAAGCTGGGCATTGAGACAAGCTTTTTAGGATTGGGTACCAGTGCTGGCGGGGCCAGTCTGGGGCAATCAGAATCATTTTTGGCTTCTCTTGTCTGCCCTTGAGGAGTACCCTGGGGAGGAGAGGCAGAGGAGGAAAGGCATATACGGTTAGGTTTTTCCAGCTGAAAGATAGAGCATCCACTTTCCATACTTGCTTGTGATAAGCCCTTGTGCAGAATTTTTGTAGTTGACAATTGTGAGGGGAGGCAAATAGGTCTATGTTCGGGCATTCCCAGTTCCCTGTTATCATGCTGAAAACTTGTGGATCCAATTTCCACTCATGGGGATATATTAGGTTTCTGCTTAGTTCATCTGCCAGATTATTTATCCTTCCTGGCAGGAATTGTATTTGCAGATGTACTTGGTAAGTCAATGATGTGCCCAAGTTCATGGCTAGTCTGCAGAGGGGGTAGGAATGTGTGCCCCCTTGCTTGTTTATGTACCACATGACTGTGGTATTGTCCATCTTTACCAGTAATTGTCCTGGATGAAGTAGATCCTTGAAGGCTGTCAGGGCATTTTGAACTGCTAGCTTCTCTTTTTGATTGATATGTAGATGCATTTGACTTGCGGACCATGTGCCCTGAATACATCTTCCTGCCATATGGGTCCACCAGGCATAATCTGATGCATCTGTTGTCAATGTCTGCCTGGCTGTGTGTAAGGTGAATGGCTGTCCCGTGTTGTGGTGACAGGCTTTTGCCCATCATCGAAACTAGTGCTGCAGGCAAGGAATGAGGGTAATTATTGTTTCCAGGCTGTGGCAATGTTGAGTCCAAACACTTTTTAGATACCATTGAAGTTTCCTCATATGCAGTCTTACATATGGAATTAGCAAAATGCAGAATGCCATTAAACCCAAAGCCTGCAGAATTTTTCTTGCAGATAACTGGGTCTTTGTTGCCAACATTTTGAAATAAGTAGTGAGTTGTCTGTGTTTGTCTGGCGTGAGATAAGCCATCTGGGCAGTTGTATTTAAGCTTGCACCCAGGAAAATTATCTCTTGAGAGGGTACGTGTTTTGATTTTTTTCATTTACTGTTTACCCTAGGCCTGTTAGTAATGTTTTTACAAACGCCAGATGCTGTAGTAGAGTGTCCTTGTTCTCTGCTTGAATAAGGCAGTCATCCAATTAAGGATATATTTGAATTCCTCTTTGTCTGCAAAAAGCAATTACTGGTGCAAGGCATTTTGTGAAGACCCTGGGTGCAGTAGATAAGCCAAAGGGCAGTGCAGAGAAAAGTACAGTTTTGTACCTACCATAAATGTAGATGTTCGAGTGCTAATACAGCTGCAGTCATAACAGATGGGTTTTCCTGCAGTCAGGCGGGTCCTCGGTCGGCCGAATTCCAAAGTCTAGGTCCGGCGTCGGATGTCGTCGCTTCTTCCCTGACGTCAGTGCGACAGCGGTATAAAAGAACCAGCCAACGCCATTTTCATCAGTTTTTCTTGCCCCAGATGTCAGGTGCCCCCAGAAGGCAGGCAATACATAAATTTATGTAATAATGCAAAGCAGTATAATCAAAAAACAGTAGTTGCAAGCAAATACACCATAAAAGAATACCCCAATCAGGTTGTAAGAGGAGGTGTTGGCCATTAGGCCTGTCCCAAGAGGGGAAGGAGGGAGGGAAACCTGGACTGCAGCTGTATTAGCACTCGTACATCTACATTTATGGTAGGTACAAAACTGTACTATGTTCATCGTGCATACAGCTGCAGTCATAACAGATGGGTAGAATGCAAGACTGCAGTGGCAAAGCCTGCTCTAGATTTGGAGTATAATGGTAGGTGATGGTGCTTGGAGAAAGTATGTACAGAACTCCAAGTGGCAGCTTCCAAAATATCTTTGGTAGGAACCCCCCTGAGGAAAGCTGCAGAGGTAGCTGTGGCCCTTGTGGAGTGCGATCTAATGCCTGCAGGTACAGTTTTACCATGAAAAGAGTAACAAAAGCGTATGCAGTAGGCTATCCATTTTGAGATTGTCTGTTTGGAAATAGGCTTCCCTTGAGCTGCTGTAGCATAGGACACAAAGAGTTGCTCTGATTTTCTGAAAGGCTTTGTTCTGTCCAAATAATAACGTAGCTGTCTGTGAATGTCCAAGGAGTGTAGTAGTCTCTCCCCTTTGTTTTGAGGATTAGGGTAAAAGGTAGGTAAGTGGATAGCCTGATTCAAGGCTACCCAGGACACTACCTTTGGCATAAAGGAAGGATTGGTTCGTTCGTAAGGAAACTCTGTCCTGATGGAAAATGATGAAAGGCTGCACAGCCATGAGGGCTTGTAGTTCCGAAACCCTGCGAGCTGAGGTGATAGCCAGCAGGAAGGCTGTTTTCCAGGACAAATATTGCAGATCTGTTGAAGCAGCTGGCTCAAAAGGAGGCAAGGTCAGTTTTTCTAGAATGAAAATGAGGTCCCAAGCAGGTACTGGTTGTTTCCTTGGGGGTTTTATATTCTTAGGCCCTCTGAGGACCTGTCTTAAGAGGGGGTGAGAGAATAAAGGAGGCTCAGTGTTGTATTCTGCAGAAATGGCTGAGGCATGGATTTTGATGGAGGAGAATGAAAGTCCACTGCTTAGCATCTCAGCTAGGTACTGTAATATTTGAGGTAAATTCAGTATTCCAGGATTCTGACCCTTTTTCTCATTCCAGGCACAAAACCGTTTCCATTTTGCAGAGTAGGCTTTTCTAGTAGAAGGTCTTCTGGCCTCCAAAATGACATCCTGCACCTCCTTGGAGAGTAGGGTCTATTGTGATTTTAAGGAATCTTCCATGCGGCTAGGTTGAGTGTTTTCAGCTGACTGTGAAGAGTTTTGAAGTTGTGCTGAGTCAGTAGAAGAGGCATTAGAGGCAGGATCCATGGTGGGGAATGCGTCAGGCTCCTCAGGAGTGGGTACCAGTGTTGTCTTGGCCAGTCTGGAGCAATGAGAATCATCTTTGGTCTGTCTGCCCTGGTTTTTAATAGAACTTTGGGCAGCAGAGGAAGAGGTGGAAAAGCATAAACTGTCATTGTTGTCCAACTGAAGGAGAGTGCGTCCACCTTCCAAGGCCTGTGGATGAAAGGTCCTTGAGCAGAATTTTGCCAATTGGTGATTTCTGTGGGAGACAAAGAGATCTGTGTCTGGCCTTCCCCATGCTTGAATTATCTTTGTAAAAACTTGAGGATGCAACTTTCATTCGTGTGGATCTGTCATATTTCTGCTTAGGTTTTCTGCCAGCGTGTTTTCCTTGCCTGGCAGGTACTGTGCTTGAAGTTCGATTTGTAATTCCAGAGCCATGTTCCAAAGAGACATGGCTAGCCTGCATAGGGGGTATGAATGGGTTCCTCCCTGTTTGTTTATGTACCACATTACTGTGGTGTTGCCTGTCCTTATCAATAGCTGGCCTGGATGCAGTAGGTCTTTGAAAGCTATAATAGCATTTATTACTGCTAGCATTTACTTTTGATTGATGTGTAGGTGCTTTTCTTTTTGGGACTATTTGCCCTGAATGCACCGATCTGTCATGTGCGCCCCCCCCCCCCCAGGCATAGTCCGAGGCGTCTGTTGTGATGACTTGATTTGCTTGAGGCTTGCAGAATGGGAGACCTGAGTTTCTTTGGCATGCTTGAGCCCACCACAGAAATTCCTTTCGAAGACATGGAATCAGTGGTATTATTGTTTCCAAACTGTGGCCGTGTTGAGACCATAGATTTTTTAGGTACAATTGAAGTTTTCTCATATGCAGCTTTGTACATGGGATTAGTAGGACGCAAGATGCCATGAATCCCAGAGCCTGCAGGATTTCCTTGCAGTCAGCCTGGTGAAAGTTGCCAGTTTTCTGAAGTATTGAGTTAGTTGCCCTTGTTTCTCTGGCGTGAGGTAGGCCATCTGGGTGTTTGTATCCAAGCTGGCACCCAGGAAAATTATTGTTTGAGAGGGTATTAGCCTTGATTTCTTTTTGTTGACTGTGTATCCCAGAGAATTCAACAACATTATTACAAACGCCAGATGTTTCAGAAGTATGTGCTTGCTGTCCGCTTGGATCAGGCAGTCGTCCAAATATGGGTATATTTGTATCCCTTGAAGTCTGCAGTAGGCAATTACTGATGCCAGGCATTTCGCAAACACTCTGGGCGCAGTAGATAAGCCAAAGGGCAATGCAGAGAACTGATAATGTGTTGAACCTGCAAGAAATCTGAGGTATCTTCTGCAATCTTGTCTGATTGGGACATGCAGGTATGCCTCCTTGAGGTCCAATGTTACCAGCCAAGACTCCTTGCCCAGCATGAAAAGAAGCTGCTGTAATGCGAGCATCTTGAATTTTGGCACGAGTAGAAATGTGTTTAGGATGGATAGGTCCAAAATAGGTCTCCAATCTTTGCCCTTCCTTGGTACCAGGAATAGTCTGGAATAAAAACCTTGACCCTGTTCTTGTGCTGGTACCTCTTGAATAGCTTTCATGTCCATGAGATCTGAAATTTGTTTTTGTGCCTCTGCCCTTTGATTGTGTGGCAGGTTTGGCATGCCTCTCATTTTTGGAAGGGTGTGAAAGTGGAATCTGTAGCCTCTGTCTATAATGTCCAGGATCCATTTGTCTTTTGTGACAATATGCCAATTTTTTGAAAATAATGCCAGTTTTCCGCCTAAAGGTGCTGCCATTTGAGCCTTGCTTGGCATGCAAAGGGGAAAGTAATTGGTTCTGCTTTCTGAATGGCTGTGAACTATCCTCACCACCTCTTTGTGTAGGTGCTTGCCATTGTCTGCCTCTAAACGATCCTTGAGATTGCCCTCTACCCCTCGGGCGCCTGTATCTACCTCTTTGGGGTCTGTCCGTGGCTGGAAAGGACCAATTTTATGAAGGCCAATTTCTACTGAAACGTGGAGGTTGTACCTGTAGGAAATCTTTCACTGTTTGCATTGATTTTGCCTTTTCCTCCATTTTCTTTAATACCTCCTCAGCTTTAACACCAAACAATACATCTTTTTGCAGAGGTGTATCTAGTAATTTAGCTTTGACATGATCTGGTAAGGTTTGCTCTTTGAGCCAGGCGTGTCTACGTATGACTGATCCTGTAACAGCAGCTCTACATGAGGCCTGTAAAGCATCAAAACCACATTGCAAGGTATGTTTTCCCACTTGTTCTGCACTATGTAACAAATCCTGCAACTCCTTCAAGTCTGGTTGTTCAGGTTGTGACATTTTGCTTTTCAACTGTGATAACAGAAACTGTTGGTACTTTAACATATGGAACTGACAGTTTAATGCCCTCATGGTTAAGGTGGCTGAGGTGTATATCTTTTCCCCCCACCTTTCTAAAGCTCTGGAATCTCTCTCTGAAGGTAATGGATTTTTAGCAGTGGAGGCCTTAATTCCCTTGGGACCCTGTGATATAGTTTCTGGGTCAGCCGCATGGCTTTTGTATAGGAATTGGTGTGATATCAGGAACCCGGTAATACTGGTCAGGCTTGACTGGAGCTGGAGGTAAAGAATCTGGGTTAAGGCAGGCCTCCGAATACACATCATCTAGTATGTCTAAGACAGGAGGTATAACCAGAGGCCTGTGCTGAGGGAGCAAGAGGAAATCCCTAAGCCTTTTCTTGGAGTCTGAGTACTCTTGGCCTTCCCAGTGGAAGTGTTCCCTCAAGGTATGTAAGGTTTCCCCAAAAGAGTAATCCTCAGGGGGGAAGACAGAGGGAATGGACTCCTCTGCATCAGAATCTTCAAAAGGGGAGTATGAATGTTCCTGGTCTTCAGAATATTCTGAAATAATGGAGGCCTGGTCCGAGGAAGGGGATTCTTCCTCCACTCTGGGCCTTTTGTCCGGGGGGGGTTGAGAACCCCTGATAAGAGTAATCAAATCCTCAGCCATTTTGAGCATCTGCTTTTTAGGCATGGGGCCTTGAGGGGGGCCCTGTGGAGCTTGTCTTTTAGTATGCATGGCTGCTTTAGACTTAGTGAAAGCCTTGATGGAAAAAGAAGAGGAAGGCCTGAAGACACCGTGAGAGGTGGCAGGCCTGTCTAAACTCTGAGTTTCACCGCCCAAGAGTGGCTTCTGTATCTGTAGTCGGGGGGGTGGGCCGAAGAGCCAGCGACCTCGGGCACAGAAGACACCGCCAATGAAGTGTCATCGGTAGTCAGGGGCTGCGTAGGCGCCTCGCTGAGAACCGGACCACCTGTAGTCAGCTTTGGCGTGGTGTCGGTAGAAGTCGCGGACCTCATATGTCGGTCCTTATCTTTGCGTCTTTTACTCAAAACTGGAGTCGGAGTATTCGACGACAATGTAATTAAACTTTTTGCCAAAATAGTGTTGGGCGAACTCCGCCTGACGCTTAATAGTGCGTCTGTTGAATGTAGCACAAAAACGACAGGCAGAGATGTCGTGGTCTGGGCCTAAGCAAGGAATGCAGAGGGAATGAAAATCCTTATGCGGTATTTGCTTCCCACATGAAATGCAATTATTAACTTTGTCTGACATCGGTCTGAGGCAAGAAAAGTTTCCCCAACGGGGTACATAGCTTTCAAGAAGACTTCGGTTGAAAAATATTCGTAATCTCAGGAGCTGGCCGACCGGCACTTGTGAACTGCTTCTGCTTCGGGCACCGCGCGGCAGGAAAGACTGAAGAAAATGGCATCGGCTGGTTCTTATACCCCTGTCGCACTGATGCCAGGGAAGAAGCGACGACATCCGACGCCGGACCTAGACTTTGGAATTAGGCCGACCGAAGACCCGCCTGACAGCAGGAAAACCCATCCGTTATGACTGCAGCTGTATGCACGATGAACATTTGGTAATGCATTGAGCCAGCTATAAATCTGAGGTATCTTCTGCATGACTGTCTGATTGGGACATGCAGGTATGCCTCTTGTAGGTCTAAAGTCACAAGCCAAGCCTTCTTGTCCAGCATGGGCAAAAGCTGCTGCAGAGTTAACATTTTGAATTTTGGAATATCCAGGAATGTGTTCAGGATAGACAGGTCCAGCACTGGTCTCCAGGTTTTGTCCTTTCTGGGCACCAAGATTAGCCTTGAGTAAAATCCTAGTCCTTGCTCTTGCTGTGGTACTTGCTGAATGGCTCTCACGTCCATGAGGGAAGAAACTTGTTTTTGTGCTTCTGCCCACTGATTGCGTGGCAGGTCTGGCATACCGGTTGGCCTTGGCAGGGTGTGAAAATGGAACCTGTAGCCCTGGGATGCGATATTTAAGACCCATTTGTCCTGGGTGATCATGTGCCAATTTTGTGGAAAAAGTGCTAGTTTTCTCCCCAAAGGAGCTGCCAGAAGATAAGTGCTTGGTGCTGGCAGGGGAAAGTCATTGAGACGGTTTCCTGTATGGCTGTGATTTTTCTTCTCCGCTTTTGGAGGTAGAAGCACCCCATTGTTTAGGCCTGTATGAGCCTTGGGGCTGTGATCTGCCTCTTTGCGGCCTGTCGGACACTGGAAAGGACCAATTCTTTGCAGGCCAGTTCCTGCTAAATCTGGGAGGCTGTACCTGTAAGAAATCCTTGACTGTTTGCATAGATTTAGCTTTGTCCTCCATTTTCTTCAACACCTCTTCTGCTTTAACCCAAAGAAGGTATCATGTTGTAATGGGGCATCCAATAATTTTGCTTTAACATGATCAAGCAGATTCTGTTCTTTTAACCAAGCATGTCTCCTAATGACAGAACCTGTAACAGCGGCTTTGCAAGAGGCCTCTATGGAATCAAAACCACATTGCAAAGTATGCTTTCCTACTTGTTCAGCTGCATGCAATAAATCCTGCATTTCTTTGTTTTCTGCACATTCTGAATTTGTCAACATTTTCTGTTTCAGCAGCGACATTAGATATTGCTGATATTTAAGCATATGAAATTGACAATTTAAAGCTCTTACAGCCAAAGTAGCAGAAGTATAAATTTTTTTCCCCCATCTGTCCAGGGCCCTTGAATCCCTATCAGAGGGTATAGGGTGTTTTTGCACTTGAAGCCTTGACCCCTTTGGGACCCGGAGAGATAGTTTCCGAGTCAGCAGCATGGTTTTTATAAAGAAATTTATGTGAATCAAGAACCCTGTAGTATCTGTCTGGTTTAACAGGAGCTGGTGGCAAGGAGTCAGGAGATGGTCCCGACTCTGAAAATACATCTACAATGTCTAAAACAGGCAGAATAGCAAGGGGCCTGTGCTGAGGTAATAAAAGGAAGTCTCTGAGCCTTTTCTTGCATTCTGAGTAATCATGGCTCTCCCAGTGGAAATGCTCCCTCATAGTATGCAGGGTTTCCCCAAAAGAATAATCCTCAGGAGGAGAGGCTGAAGGAATAGATTCTTCAGTATCAGAATCCTCATACGGAGGAAGAGAATATTCATGTTCAGAAGAGGAATCAGAGGAAATGGAAATCTGATCTGAAGATGCATATTCTATCTCTTGCCTAGGCCTCTTATCAAGAGGGGGATGGGAACCCCTGATCGAAGTAATTAGGTCTTCGGCCATTTTAAGCATCTGTTTTTTAGGCATGGAGGCCTGTCCAGAAGAATGCTGTACTTGTTTCTTGAATGCTGTACTTGTTTCTTTGTCTTTAGAGCTGCTTTAGTCTTTGCCTTTGAAGCTGAAGTTGGTTTTACATATAACTGTGTAGGCCTAAAAACACCCTCAGAAGCCAATGCCTGCTCAGCGGCTCCGGACCCATCTAAGGGAATAGTATCCGAGTGTCCAATACCTTGAGTTTCCAGCAGCCTAGTCGGCTCCACGTGGGAGTCCGAAGCGGCCTGTGGCTCTGAGGTAGCGGGCGTTAGGGGGCTGCGAAAGTGCCTCACTGAGAACCGGCGACAGGCCTGGCAGAAGCCTCATCGGTTTTGGACCTCAGGTGCCTGTCCTTTGCGCTTTTTATAAACTCCGGTAGTCTGTTGCTCCGACGGCATTATTTAGTTAAATCTTCTGCCAAAATAATGAAATGCAAAATTGTACCGACGCTTAATAGTGCGTTGGTTAAATCTAGCACAAAACCGACAACTAGCAACGTGGTGGTCAGGGCCTAGGCAAGGAATACAGTAAGAATGAAAATCCTTATGAGGTATTTGCTTCCCACAAGAAATACAATTATTAACTTTTTCTGACATCGGTCTGGAGCAAGAAAAAAGTTTCCCCAACGGGG